>NC_057797.1:48268406-48552513 GCF_018294505.1 Triticum aestivum
CAGTCTTGGACCACTTAGGCCGGGCTACGAGGTAGCCACCTGACCCCGTGCGATGGTGAAGCTTCTTCTTCGCAGCATTTTGCTTGTTTGTCGCCGACATCTTCTGACTCTTTTCCGATGTCTTGTGGGCCACAAATGCGGGCCAGTGATCTCTGATCTTCTCATATCTGCCCTTGAATTCTGGTGTCTCATTATTTTCGACAAACTTATTCAGCTCTTTCTTCCACCTCCTGAATAGTTCTGCCATCCTCTTCAGAGCAAAAGACTTGATTAATTTCTCTTTAACTGGGTTCTCTGGATTATCCTCAGGCGGTAGGGTGAAATTTGACTTCAGCTCAGTCCAAAGATCATTTTTCTGCATATCATTGACATAAGACACCTCAGGGTCTTCTGTAGCCGGCTTAAACCATTGCTGGATGCTTATCGGGATCTTGTCCCTAACCAGAACCCCGCACTGAGCAACAAATGCGCTCTTTGTCCGGAGGGGTTCAATAGGTTGGCCGTCGGGCGCGATTGCTATGATCTCAAACTTTTCATCCGAGCTCAACTTTTTCTTCGGGCCTCGTCTCTTTACCGAAGTTGTGCTCGATCCGGAGGGCTAGAAAAAAGAACAAAGACTTAATTAATATGTGTACATACCAAAACAATGAATGCATCAATCAGCTAGTCAGCATAGGCTTAACTAATATATATACCTGGCCGGACTCGGTTCGGTCACCGGAGCCGTCATCACGGTCTCCTTCTTGCACCGGCATTGGGTCACCGGAGCCGTCCTCATGTTCTTCTTCTTGCACCGGCATTAGGTCACCGTAGCCAGCTTGTTCACCCTCTCCTTCCAGACCATCGGTTTCGTTGAGAAACAACGAGATGGCATCACTTCCTTCTGCGATTATGTCCCTCAACAACGCTTCTTTTGTTGCTTCGTCTAGGGCGGTGTCCATAGTTTCTACAAATATTTACAACATGGCAATTATTATTCAAACATGACAGATGGATATATTAGTGCCAAACGTAGAACTAGCTACCTAATCATAGTAAGCTATCGGGAGGGGGTATATATCGACAACGATGACACTACATCTATGTCCCTCGACGACCCTCGTTCCCGATAAAAAAAGAGGAAGAAGAAGAAAAAAAGAGGAGAAGAAAGAATAGAGGAGAAGAACCCTCGAACCCTCGACCCCTAGACGACCCTCTTCTTCCTCTCATGTTCGAGAGGATCGCCGAGGGGTCGGGAGGTTGCCTAGTGTCAAAGGATTCAACAAAACCATGTCTTCATCATTAGGCGAAAGTAACATGTGCATGATGGTACGAAGCTCTTCAAAGTTGTTCTGGAACGGAGTCCCAGATAGGATAATTCGCTTTTTGGTACAAAGTTCAGAAAGAGCCTTCCGAATATCGCTATTTGGAAGGCCTTTGCTGAATTCGTACCAAAAGGCGGATTATTCTATCCGGGACTCCATTCCAGAACAACTTTGCAGAACTTCGTACCAACATGCCCTGGTTACTTCCGGCTAATGATGAAGGCATGGATTTCTTCAATACTTTGACACTAGGAAACCTCTCTCGACCCCTCGGCGATCCTCGACCCCTCGAACCCTCGACGACCCTGGAACCCTCGACCCCTAGACGACCCTCTTCTTCCTCTCATGTTCGAGAGGATCGCCGAGGGGTCGGGAGGTTGCCTAGTGTCAAAGGATTCAACAAAACCATGTATTCATCATTAGGCGAAAGTAACATGTGCATGATGGTACGAAGCTCTTCAAAGTTGTTCTGGAACGGAGTCCCAGATAGGATAATTCACTTTTTCGTACAAAGTTCAGAAAGAGCCTTCCGAATATCACTATTTGGAAGGCCTTTGCTGAATTCGTACCAAAAGGCGGATTATTCTATCCGGGACTCCATTCCAGAACAACTTTGCAGAACTTCGTACCAACATGCCCTGGTTACTTCCGGCTAATGATGAAGGCATGGATTTCTTCAATACTTTGACACTAGGAAACCTCTCTCGACCCCTCGACGATCCTCGACCCCTCGAACCCTCGACGACCCTGGAACCCTCGAACCCTAGACGACCCTCTTCTTCCTCTCATGTTCGAGAGGATCGCCGAGGGGTCGGGAGGTTGCCTAGTGTCAAAGGATTCAACAAAACCATGTCTTCATCATTAGGCGAAAGTAACATGTGCATGATGGTAAAGCTAGAGGAGAAGAAGAACTGACAAAGTCTTCTCCTCTATTCCTTCTTCTTCTCCTCTTTTTTTTTTCTTCTTCCTCTTTTTTTCCTTTTCTTTTTTTTTCTCCTCTTCTTCCTCTTCTCTTCTTCTCCTTCTTCGGGTAAGCCCTAGTTTCCCGACCCTCGACCGCTCGACGACACTCTCGACATGCCCGCGTTCCCGATAAAAAAAGAAGAGGAAGAATAAGAATAAAAAGAGGAGAAGAAAGAATAGAGGAGAAGAAGTTATTCTCATCTATTCTTTCTTCTCCTCTTTTTATTCTTCTTCTTCCTCTTCTTTTTTTCCTCTTCTTCCTCTCCTCTTCTTCTCCCTCTTCCCCGCCTCTCTCATGAATGTTCGCCGTCGCCCCCCCCCCCCTCGACCCCTCGACGACCCTCGTTCCCGATAAAAAAGAAGAGGAAGAAGAAGAAGAAAAAGAAGAGAAGAAAGAATAGAGGAGAAGAACTTCTTCTCCTTTATTCTTTCTTCTCCTCTTTTTATTCTTCTTCCTCTTCTTCTCCCTCTTCTTCCCCTTCTTCCCCGCCTCTCTCATGAATGTCCGACGTTCTTGACCCTCGACCCCCTAAACTAGTTCTCGACCCTCGACCCCCTAAACTAGTTCTCGGCCCTCGACCCCCTAAATATCCATATATGGACAAAAATTTCTACAAATGAAAATAACCTAAAAAATCATATGATCATCTATGAACAAAAAAAACATCATTTGATCATCTATCATCTATGAACAAAAAAATCATCATTTGATCATCTATCATCTATGAACAAAAATATTCCTAGATACATAAAAAATTCTACAAATGAAAATAACCTAAAAAAATCATATATATTTAGCAAATTCTAGCCACATACATCACATACACATATACATTATAGCCACATACACATATACATCACATATGAACAAAAAAATAAACTAATAAAATAAAAAACATATTGCAACATATGAAAAAAAACATGGTGGCGCCGGCAGGGCAGAGGGGCATGGCGGCAGGTGCTCACAGAGGGGAGCGGCGCCGGCGTCGGGGCAGATGGCGTCGAGGGCGGCGGCGGCGACGGCGGCGGGGCGGCGCGAGGCAGCGATGGCGTCGGGGCGACGTGGGGCGCGGGCGGCGATGGGGTGACGACGACGGGCGCAGGTGACAGTGACAAGGAGCAGGGCGTCGGGGCAGATGGCGTCGAGGGCGGCGGCGACGGCGTCGGGGCGACGCGGGGCGCGGGCGGCGACGGGGCGACGACGACGAGGAGCAGGCGTCGGGGCAGAGGGTGGCCTCGGCGGTGGGGAGTTGAGGAACTGAATGAAAATTTTGACAAGTGTTGTATATATAGCCAGGCCTTTGGTCCCGGTTCGTGGAACCAACCGTGACCAATGCCCCCTTTAGTCCCGGTTGGTGCCACGAACCGGGACCAAAGGCCTCTTTTCAGCAGCCGAAAGGGCGGGAAGCGAAGGCCATTGGTCCCGGTTGGTGGCACCAACCGGGACTAAAGGGGGGCATTGGTCACGGTTGGTTCCACGAACCGGGACCAATGTCGCCTTTAGTCCCGGTTGGTGCTACCAACCGGGACCAATGTCCACGAACCGGGACCAATGCCGCCTTTAGTCCCGGTTGGTGCTACCAACCGGGACCAATGGCCTTTGTTGCCCCGCGCCCAAAAGTTTAGTCCCACATCGCTAGCTGAAGGGCGCCGGCACTGGTTTATAAGCGCTGTTGTGCCTCCCCATTCGAGCTCCTCTCTAATGCAGGCTTTCGGGCCTAAACTTGTTACTGCCTGTGGGCCTATTGGGCCTCTGTGGGCCTGAATCCTGGCCCATGTAGGGTTTCTAGTCGTATTCAGGCCGTGGAGGCCCAGTAGGTGGCATTTTTTTGGTTTTTTCTTTTTTATTTCTACATTTTTTTGGTTTTTTAATTTTTTATTTCTACTTAAAACTAAATACTTACAGTTTTTAGTGATTTCTTTTTGCTTTTAGGTCACAAAAATTATAAACTTTCTGTTAGTGCCATTAGTTTTAAATTTTGAATAGTTTAAATTTGAATTTTTAAAAATTTGTGTGAATCACTAGTTTATGAATAACTTTACTATAAAAATAGAATTTTTTTCTATTTATTTTTTATTTATACTTACAACTAAATACTTATAGTTTTTTAGTGATTTCTTTTTGATTTTAGGTCACAAAAATTATAAACTTTCTGTTAGTGCCATTAGTTTTAAATTTTGAATAGTTTAAATTTGAATTTTATAAAATTTGTGTGAATCACTAGTTTATGAATAACTTTACTATAAAAATAGAATTTTTTTCTTCTTTGCTATTTATTTTTTATTTATACTTACAATTAAATACTTATAGTTTGATTTTAGGTCACAAAAATTATATTCTTTTTGCTATTGAAGAATATTATAGTTTTATTTTAGTTGATCATAACATAATATTTTAATTGATTGTTTTTATTTTCATAAAAGTTTTGTAGTTCATTCTGTTTGCTATTAATTCATTCTTTGAGCTAAATGACTCTGAAATTGGAAAGCATTTCAAAATGAACTCTGAAAAGGTTGAAAGTTGGCATGGTATCATCATTTCACCCACATAGCATGTTCCAAGAAGTAGAGAGGGTTATGACAAAAACTTGATGCACTTCGTGTACAAAATGGACAATCACTTTCGAAGTATCAAAGTTTCGAACCATAAGACATGAAAGCATTTCAAATGAACTCTGAAAAAGTTGAAAGTTGGGATGGTATCATAATTTCACCCACATAGCATGTGCATGTACAAAACGGACAATGGTAGCATGTTCGTCTGTTACAAATTTGGCATGGTATCATCATAATAGTTGCGGGAGAAAGTCTTCACTTTTTCTTCGCTTGTGTCATTTGCTTATTGCGCCGTAACCATGGATAATCTTCATTGTTTATCAGGATGCTTGGGTCAGCCTTGACATTGAAGGGAGGAATTTCATGAAACTTTTCATAATCTTCAGACATGTCTGTCTTGCCGTCCACTCCCAGGATGTCCCTTTTTCCTGAAAGAACTATGTGGCGCTTTGGCTCATCGTATGATGTATTCGCTTCCTTATCTTTTCTTTTTCTCGGTTTGGTAGACATGTCCTTCACATAGATAACCTGTGCCACATCATTGGCTAGGACGAACGGTTCGTCAGTGTACCCAAGATTTTTCAGATCCACTGTTGTCATTCCGTACTGTGGGTCTACCTGTACCCCGCCGCCTAACAGATTGACCCATTTGCACTTAAACAAAGGGACCTTAAAATCAGGTCCGTAGTCAAGTTCCCATATGTCCACTATGTAACCATAATATGTGTCCTTTCCGCTCTCGGTTGCTGCATCAAAGCGGACACCGCTGTTTTGGTTGGTGCTCTTTTGATCTTGGGCGATCGTGTAAAATGTATTCCCATTTATCTCGTATCCTTTGTAAGTCAATACAGTCAAAGATGGTCCCCTGGACAACAAGTACAACTCATCACAAACAGTGTTGTCACCTCTGAGACGTGTTTCCAACCAACTGCTGAAAGTCCTGATGTGTTCACATGTAATCCAGTCGTCGCACTGCTCCGGGTGTTTGGAGCGCAGACTGTTCTTGTGTTCATCGACATACGGGGTCACCAAGGTAGAGTTCTGTAGAACTGTGTAGTGTGCTTGAGACCAAGAATATCCGTCCCTGCATATTATTGAGTCTCTTCCAAGAGTGCCTTTTCCAGTCAGTCTCCCCTCATACCGCGATTTAGGGAGACCTATCTTGTTAAGGCCAGGAATGAAGTCAACACAAAACCCGATAACATCCTCTGTTTGATGGCCCATGGAGATGCTTCCTTCTGGCCTAGCGCGGTTACGGACATATTTCTTTAGGACTCCCATGAACCTCTCAAAGGGGAACATATTGTGTAGAAATACGGGCCCCAGGATGACAATCTCGTCGACTAGATGAACTAGGACGTGCGTCATGATATTGAAGAAGGATGGTGGGAACACCAGCTCGAAACTGACAAGACATTGCGCCACATCACTCCTTAGCCTTGGTACGATTTCTGGATCGATCACCTTCTGAGAGATTGCATTGAGGAATGCACATAGCTTCACAATGGCTAATCGGACGTTTTCCGGTAGAAGCCCCCTCAATGCAACCGGAAGCAGTTGCGTCATAATCACGTGGCAGTCATGAGACTTTAGGTTCTGAAACTTTTTCTCTGGCATATTTATTATTCCCTTTATATTCGACGAGAAGCCAGTCGTGACCTTCATACTGAGCAGGCATTCAAAGAAGATTTCTTTCTCTTCTTTCGTAAGAGCGTAGCTGGCAGGACCTTTATACTGCTTCGGAGGCATGCCGTCTTTTTCGTGCAAACGTTGCAGGTCCTCTCGTGCCTCAGGTGTATCTTTTGTCTTCCCATACACGCCCAAGAAGCCTAGCAGGTTCACGCAAAGGTTCTTCGTCACGTGCATCACGTCGATTGAGGAGCGGACCTCTAGGTCTTTCCAGTAGGGTAGGTCCCAAAATATAGATTTCTTCTTCCACATGGGTGCGTGTCCCTCAGCGTCATTCGGAACAGCTAGTCCACCGGGACCCTTTCCAAAGATTACGTAGTGTAAATCATTGACCATAGCAAGCACGTGATCACCGGTGCGCATGGCGGGCTTCTTCCGGTGATCTGCCTCGCCTTTGAAATGCTTGCCTTTCTTTCGACATTGATGGTTGGTCGGAAGAAATCGACGATGGCCCAGGTACACATTCTTCCTGCATTTGTCCAGGTATATACTTTCAGTGTCATCTAAACAGTGCGTGCATGCGTGGTATCCTTTGTTTGTCTGTCCTGAAAGGTTACTGAGAGCGGGCCAATCGTTGATGGTCACGAACAGCAACGCCTTAAGGTTAAATTCCTCCTGTCTGTGCTCATCCCACGTACGTACACCGTTTCCATTCCACAGCTGTAAAAGTTCTTCAACTAATGGCCTTAGGTACACATCAATTTCGTTGCCGGGTTGCTTAGGGCCTTGGATGAGAACTGGCATCATAATGAACTTCCGCTTCATGCACATCCAAGGAGGAAGGTTATACATACATAGAGTCACGGGCCAGGTGCTGTGATTGCTGCTCTGCTCCCCGAAAGGATTAATGCCATCCGCGCTTAAAGCAAACCATACATTCCTTGGGTCCTTTGCAAACTCATCCCAGTACTTTCTCTCGATTTTTCTCCACTGCGACCCGTCAGCGGGTGCTCTCAACTTCCCATCTTTCTTTCGGTTCTCACTGTGCCATCGCATCAACTTGGCATGCTCTTCGTTTCTGAACAGACGTTTCAACCGTGGTATTATAGGAGCATACCACATCACCTTCGCAGGAACCCTCTTCCTGAGGGGCTCGCCGTCAACATCACCAGGGTCATCTCGTCTGATCTTATACCGCAACGCACCGCATACCGGGCATGCGTTCAGATCCTTGTATGCACCGCGGTAGAGGATGCAGTCATTAGGGCATGCATGTATCTTCTCCACCTCCAATCCTAGAGGGCATACGACCTTCTTTGCTGCGTATGTACTGTCGGGCAATTCGTTATCCTTTGGAAGCTTCTTCTTCAATATTTTCAGTAGCTTCTCAAATCCTTTGTCAGCCACAGCATTCTCTGCCTTCCACTGCAGCAATTCCAGTACGGTACCGAGCTTTGTGTTGCCATCTTCGCAATTGGGGTATAACCCTTTTTTGTGATCCTCTAACATGCGATCGAACTTCAGCTTCTCCTTTTGACTAATGCATTGCGTCCTTGCATCGACAATGACCCGGCGGAGATCATCATCATCGGGCACATCGTCTGGTTCCTCTTGATCTTCAGCAGCTTCACCCGTGGCAGCATCATTGGGCACATCGTCTGGTTCCTCTTGATCTTCACCAGCTCCCCCCGTTGCAGCATCACCGTATTCAGGGGGCACATAGTTGTCATCGTACTCTTCTTCTTCGCCGTCTTCCATCATAACCCCTATTTCTCCGTGCCTCGTCCAAACATTATAGTGTGGCATGAAACCCTTGTAAAGCAGGTGGGAGTGAAGGATTTTCCGGTTAGAGTAAGACCTCGTATTCCCACATTCAGTGCATGGACAACACATAAAACCATTCTGCTTGTTTGCCTCAGCCGCATCGAGAAACTCATGCACGCCCTTAATGTACTCGCGGGTGTGTCTGTCACCGTACATCCATTGCCGGTTCATCTGCGTGCATTATATATAATTAAGTGTCCAAATTAATAGAAGTTCATCATCACATTAAAACCAAAGTGCATACATAGTTCTCATCTAACAACATATAGCTCTCCAGAGCATCTAATTAATTAAACCATACATTGAAACTATGTAAAACATTTCAATGCGAAAACAAATGCGATCATAATCGCAACCAAGGTAACAATTGATCCAACGGCATAATGATACCAAGCCTCGGTATGAATGGCATATTTTCTAATCTTTCTAATCTTCAAGCGCATTGCATCCATCTTGATCTTGTGATCATCGACGACATCCGCAACATGCAACTCCAATATCATCTTCTCCTCCTCAATTTTTTTATTTTTCCTTCAACAAATTGTTTTCTTCTTCAACTAAATTTAACCTCTCGACAATAGGGTCGGTTGGCATTTCCGATTCACATACATCCTAGATAAATAAAATCTATGTCACGTTGGTCGGCATAATTTTCATAAACAATAAATGAACCAATAGTTATAAAGATAATATACATACCAAATCCGAATCATAGACAGGACGAGGGCCGACGGGGGCGGATACCAAAACCATCGCACTATATAAGATGCAATAATAAATGTAAGAAAATGATACAAGTATCTATCTAAACATACAAGTAAGAATATTTTTCCTTTCAGAAAGAAGATAAGAACAAGAGGCTCACCACGGTGGTGTCGGTGATGAGATCGGCGCGGGTGATCGACGGCGGTGAAGACGGGGACGGGGCGTGACGGACCGCTAAATCTAGACAAATCTCGAGGAAAATGGAGCTTGGAGGTCGAGCTTCGAGAGGAGAAAGCTTAAGTAGTGTGGCTCGGGCATTCCATCGAACACCTCATGTGCATAGGAGGTGAGCTAGAGCACCACAAAGCCCTCTCCCCCTCGGCCAGAAAAAACAGAGCACTGTGCTCTGCTCTTGCGCGAGGGGGTATATATAGGCACCTCATTGGTCCCGGTTGATGACATGAACCGGGACTAAAGGGAAGCCTTTGGTCCCGGTTCAAGCCACCAACCGGGACCAATGGTGGTGGGCCAGGAGCGAGGCCCATTGGTCCCGGTTCGTCCCACCAACCGGGACCAAAAGGTCCAGACGAACCGGGACCAATGGCCCACGTGGCCCGGCCGGCCCCCTAGGCTCACCAACCGGGACCAATGCCCACATTGGTCCCGGTTCTAGACTGAACCGGGACTAATGGGCTGAGCCGTCCTGGAACATAGCCCTGTTTTCTACTAGTGTAAGTTGACATATTTCTTGTAGTGTCTAATAGCATAATCATCTTTCTTACTATTCATTTCATCAAGCACTTCTTTTTGAGTCTTAAGTACTTGTTCTACTTGAGTGGTAACCATAGAAGCATGTTTGCTAAAAAGTTTGAGTTCACCTCTAATATTAGCCATATAATCACTCAAGCGTCTAATTTTATAAGCATTTTCTTTTAATTGTCTACCAAAATAAGCATTGAAGTCGTCTTGCTTAAACATAAAGTTATCAAACTCGTCCAAGCACTGACTAGCAATTTTAGTAAAAGGAACTTCAGCTTTATCATATCTATAGAGAGAATTTACCTTTACTACCTATGTCGGGATATCGGGAGGTTCTTCAATAAATAAAGGATTAAGATCATATACCTCTTCAACGGGCGGTAAGTTAAGACCATGTATTTCTTCAATAGGAGGTAAATTCTTGACATCTTCGGCTTTAATACCTTTTTCTTTCATAGATTTCTTTGCCTCTTGCATATCTTCGGGACTGAGAAATAGAACACCTCTCTTCTTCAGAGTTGGTTTAGGAATAGGATCATTAATTGGAGCAGGAGCGGGCTCAGGGACTAGCTCAGGAGGTGCCCAATTATTTTCATTTGTCAACATATTGTTCAATAGAATTTCAGCTTCATCTGGTGTTCTTTCCCTGAAAAGAGAACCAGCACAACTATCCAGGTAATCTCTGGAAGCATCGGTTAGTCCATTATAAAAGATATCAAGTATTTCAGGTTTCTTAAGGGGATGATCAGGCAAAGCATTAAGTAACTTGAGAAGCCTCCCCCAAGCTTGTGGGAGACTCTCTTCTTTAATTTGCACAAAGTTGTATATTTCCCTCAAGGCAGCTTGTTTCTTATGAGCAGGGAAATATTTAGCAGAGAAGTAATAAATCATATCCTGGGGACTACGCACACAACCAGGATCAAGAGAATTAAACCATATCTTAGCATCACCCTTTAATGAGAACGGAAATATTTTAAGTATATAAAAGTAGCACGATCTCTCATCATTATTGAAAAGGGAAGCTATATCATTCAACTTAGTAAGATGTGCCACAACAGTTTCAGATTCATAGCCATAAAAAGGATCAGATTCAACCAAGGTAATTATATCTGGATCAACAGAGAATTCATAATCCTTATCAGGGACACATATAGGTGAAGTTGCAAAAGCAGGATCGGGTTTCATTTTATCTCTAAGCGATTCTTTGCTCCATTCAATCAATAATCTCTTAAGCTCATATCCATCTTTGCAGGCTAAAATAGCTAAAGAAGAATCTTTGTCAAAAAGATAACCTTTAGGAATAACAGGCATATTTTCATCATCATTATCATCATCGTATTTAGATTCATCAATTTCTCTTTCTCTAGCCCTAGCAATTTGTTCTTCAAGAAATTCACTAAGGGGCACAGTAGTATCAGGCATAGAAGCAGTGGCATCATCAATAACATGTGACATATCGGAACGAATAACAGAAGCAGGTTTAGGTGTCGCTAGCTTACTCATAACAGAAGGTGAATCAAGTGCAGAGCTAGATGGTAGTTCCTTACCTCCCCTCGTAGTTGAGGGATAAATTGATGTCTTAGCGTCTTTCAAGTTCTTCATAGTGTCCAACAGATATAAATCCCAAGTAACTCAAGGAATAAAGCTATGCTCCCCGGCAACGGCGCCAGAAAAAGGTCTTGATAACCCACAAGTATAGGGGATCGCAACAGTTTTCGAGGGTAGAGTATTTAACCCAAATTTATTGATTCGACACAAGGGGAGCCAAAGAATATTCTCAAGTATTAGCAGCTGAGTTGTCAATTCAACCACACCTGGAAACTTAGTATCTGCAACAAAGTGTTTAGTAGCACAGTAATATGATAGTGGTGGTAACGGCAACAAAAGTAAAGACAGTAAAAGTAATGTTTTTGGTATTTTTGTAGTGATTGCAACAGTAATAGCGGAAAATTAAATAAGCAAGAACCAGTATATGGAAAACTCGTAGGCACTGGATCAACGATGGATAATTATGCCGGATGGTGTTCATCATGTAACGGTCATAACATAGGGTGACACAAAACTAGCTCCAATTCATCAATGTAATGTAGGCATGTATTCCGTATATAGTCATACGTGATTATGGAAAAGAACTTGCATGACATCTTTTGTCCTACCCTCCCATGGCAGCGGGGTCCTATTGGAAACTAAGGGATATTAAGACCTCCTTTTAATAGAGAACCGGAACAAAGCATTAGCACATAGTGAATACATGAACTCCTCAAACTATGGTCATCACAGGGAGTGGTCCCGATTATTATCACTTCGGGGTTGCCGGATCATAACACATAGTAGGTGACTATAGACTTGCAAGATAGGATCATGAACACACATATATTCATGGAAACATAATAGATTCAGATCTGAAATCATGGCACTCGGGCCCTAGTGACAAGCATTAAGCATAGCAAAGTCATAGCAACATCAATCTCAGAACATAGTGGATACTAGGGATCAAACCCTAACAAAACTAACTCGATTACATGATAAATATCATCCAACCCATCACCGTCCAGCAAGCCTACGATGGAATTACTCACGCACGGCGGTGAGCATCATGAAATTGGTGATGGAGGATGGTTGATGATGACGACGGCGATGAATCCCCCTCTCTGGAGCCCCGAACGGACTCTAGATCAGCCCTCCCGAGAGGTTTTAGGGCTTGGCGGCGGCTCTGTATCGTAAAACGCGATGATTTCGTCTTCTTTATTTTTTTCTCTCTGAAAGTGAATATATAGAGTTGGAGTTGGCGTCGGAGGGTTTCCAGGGGGCCCACAAGGTAGGGGGCGCGCCCAGGAGGGGGGGGGCGCCCCCACCCTCGTGAGCAGGGTGTGGGCCCCCTGGTCTTCATCTTTGGCGACGTTTTTTTTTATTTTTTCTAAGGTGTTCCGTGGAGTTTCAGGTCATTCTGAGAATATTTGTTTTCTGCACATAAAACAACACCATGGTAATTCTGCTGAAAACAACGTCAGTCTGGGTTAGTTCCATTCAAATCATACAAGTTAGAGTCCAAAACAAGGGCAAAAGTGTTTGGAAAAGTAGATACGACGGAGATGTATCAACTCCCCCAAGCTTAAACCCTTGCTTGTCCTCAAGCAATTCAGTTGACAAACTGAAAGAAAGAAAGAAAAACTTTTACAAACTCTGTTTGCTCTTGTTGTCGTAACTACGTCAAACCAGCATTCAATTTTTCAGCATATATCATAAATAATCACATTTGCAATAATTCTCAGGTCTCACAATTACTCATATCAATAGCAAAATCAACTAGCTAGCCAGAATAATAAATCTCGGATGATAACACTTTCTCAAAACAATCATAATATGGTATAACAAGATGGTATCTCGCTAGCCCTTTCTGAGACCGCAAAACATAAATGCAGAGCACCTTTAAAGATCAAGGACTGACTAGACATTGTAATTCATGGTAAAAGAGATCCCATCATGGTCATACCCAATATAAATTAATAATGATGAATGCAAATGACAGCTGTGCTCTCCAGCTAGTGCTTTTTAATAAGAGGATGATGACTCAACATAAAAGTAAATGGATAGGCCCTTCGCAGAGGGAAACAGGGATTTGTAGAGGTGCCAGAGCTCGGTTTTGAAATAGAGATAAATTGCATTTTGAGCGGTGTACTTTCATTGTCAACATAACAACTAAGAGATGGTGATATCTTCCATGTTAAACACATTATAGGCGGTTCCCAAATAGAATGGTAAAGTTTATACTGCCCCTCCACCAACAATCACACTCCACGGCCATCCGAAACAACGGGGTACCATCCAACATACATCAGGTCCCAAGGGGAGTTTTGTTTGCAATTAATTTTGATTTAGTTTGCATAAAGCATGGGACTGGGCATCCCGGTGACTAGCCATTTTCTCGTGAGTGAGGAGCGGAGTCCACTCCTCTTGAGAATAACCCGCCTAACACGGAAGATAAGGACAACCTTGGTTGATACATGAGCTATTCGAGCATACAAAATAGAATATTTATTTGAAGATTTAGAGTTTGGCACATACAAATTTACTTGGAACGGCAGGTAGATACTGCATATAGGAAGGTATAGTGGACTCATCTGGAATAACTTTGGGGTTTAAGGGATTGGATGCACAAGCAGTATTCCCGCTTAGTACAGGTGAAGGCTAGCAAAAGACTGGGAAGCGACCAACTAGAGAGCGACAACAGCCATGTACATGCATTAAAACTAATAAACATTGGATGCAAGCATGAGTAGGATATAATCCACCATGAACATAAATATCATGAAGGCTATGTTGATTTGTTTCAACTACATGCGTGAACATGTGCCAAGTCAAGTCACTTAAATCATTCAAAGGAGGATACCACCCCATCATACCACATCATAATCATTTCAAAAGCATGTTGGCACGCAAGATAAATCATTATAACTCAAAGCTAATCAAGCATGTCACAAGAAACTATGATCTCTAATTGTCATTGCAAACATGTTTATTCATAATAAGCTGAATCAAGAATGACGGGCTCATCATATTTACAAAAACAAAAGAGGTCGAGTTCATACCAGCTTTTCTCATCTCAGTCATTCCATCATATATATCATCATAATTGCCTTTCACTTGCACAACTTAATGGTGTGAATAATGATAAGAGTGCGCGTGCATTGGACTAAGCTGGAATCTGCGAGCATTCAATAAACAGGAGAAGACAAGGCAATATGGGCTCTGAGTTAAATCAACAATAATGCATAAGAGCCTCTTCAACAGTTTAATCATGGTCTTCTCCTACTGACCCCCAAAGAAAAGAAACGAATAAAAACTATTTACACGGGAAAGCTCCCAACAAGCAAAAGAAGAACGGGAAATATTTTTGGGTTTTCTTTTTAATTACTACTACTACAGCAGAAAAGTAAACTACTACTAATTTTTTTGGTTTTTCTTAAGGTTTAACAAACACACAAGAAGAAAGCAGGAAAAAGAAAATAAACTAGCATGGATATTACAGTGAAAGAGTATGAGCACCGACATCTAGCAATGAGTGAGTATGAACATAAATGTAATGTTGGTGAGAAATACGTACTCCCGCAAGCTTAGGCTTTTGGCCTAGGTTGGTTTATTGCCAGGGGTAGCCTGGCTGATATCCGTAGATGTAGCTGGGGTCGTACTGTGATGAAGAATAATTGGGATCATACTGTGATGAAGAAGAGGATTCTGACTGCCGCTGGCTGACAGCCGTCTCTGGATCCCAAAAATAATCAGATTGTCGTGGAGGCTCATCTTGTGGTTCCGGTTCCGGGGCTGGTGCAGGGTTCCGGTAAGCTTGAATGGCAGCCTGCGTAACGAGATAGGGTCCTGCAAAATTAAACAAAGAAAGAGCAGGCAACGTAATAGTTTCGGGATAATGTTTATCAAAGTATAACTTATATTTGAGCTCTCCATCCCTGCCCTTAACAAGAAAATCATGTGCTAACATGCTCTTATAATCTAAATAAGCACTAGGCAGCAATTTTTCTTCTTTCTCATAATGCCTAATAGCTATGTTGAAATGTGCAGCAAGGCGTGAAGCATAAATGCCCCCAAAGATGGGACCCTTAGTACGGTTCATACTTAACCGTCTAGCAATAATTATGCCCATACTAACAGTGTTATCACAGTATAAACCATGGAACAAAATAATAATATCAGGAACACTGAAGTTCCCACAGTTCCCGCGACCAATCAGGCATCGACTAGCAAATAAAGCAAAATAGCGTAGCACAGGAAAATGTATGCTAGTGATCCTTGTATCTGAAACCTTCCTGGTTTCTCCCTCAGAGATAAGTTTAATAAATGGTTCCACCTCCTTACAGGGTGGTTCCTCTAAGGTGCCCTCAGGGGGTATGTTGCAGATCTTGCAAAATTCATCTAATGGTATTTTCTTAACAACGTCATATAAATGAAACTCTACTTGAGGTGGTGATTCCTTAGGGTAAAAGTAGAAGTTTTGCACGAAAGTATTTGTGAGTAAGAGATACTGTGGACGTTGCTCGCGGACGAAGTTGGTGAAGCCAGCATTATCAATTAATGAATAGAAATTTTCATAAATCCCGGCCTCTCTAAAGAAATTATCAGAAGGCCATTCACATGGCTGGACTTCCGCGGTACGAGGCAAATTATATTTGGGCCTCTGAGCTTCTTCATCTTGTTTATCCTTTGAGCTTTGGCTCGATGAACCCCTCAAAAATCTCTTCATTATTTCTGAAATAATCTGAAATTTTTAGTAACTTCAAACAAAAGTGAACCAACTTCAATAAAACTGATGGCAACTACTCCTACAAGTGCCTAGAGCATATATCAAGCATTAGAACTACTTGAAACCATATAAATTTGACATGCAAGCTCAAGAACATGGTCACCTATGCAGCACAAATTTGCAAAGAATAAAGCACTAGAACAAAAACTAATTGGATCAATGGAGGAGTCACATACCAAGGAACAATCTCCCCAAGCAGTTTTGCGAGAGGTGCTTTGAGCAAGGAGATCGAAAATCACAGCAAAAGTGGCTAGAACTCGTGCTTGAGTTGGTTTTTCGGGTTTGTGTGAGACAGAGGAAGAAGATGGGTGCTGGGATAAGTGGAGGAGGGCCACTGTGGGCCCACGAGGCAGGGGGTGCGCCCTATAGGGGGGGGGGGCGCCCACCACCCTCGTGACCAGGTGGCAGCTCCTCCCGTGATAATTTTTGCACAGTAAATCCTCAAATATTCCTGAAAAAATCATATTAAATTGGCATGGCATTCTGAGGACTTTTATTTTCGAGATATTTTTATATTGCACGGATAATCCAGGAAACAGACAGAAAAATACTATTTTTACTTTATTTCCACTAAATTACAGAAAGTATAAAGAGGGTACAGAAGTTTGTGCTTCTAGTTTCATCCATCTCATGCTCATAAAAAAGAATTCACTAACAAGGTTGATCAAGTCTTGTTAACAAACTCATTCCGATAATCATAAAACCTGGGAAATTTCGAATAACACTAAGTTACCTCAACGGGGATATGCACATCCCCTATAATAAGTATATTATATTTCTTTTTGACCGTAGGAAGAGGAAATTCAAAACCTCCAAATTTAATCGATGGAATTTTTCCAATAGAGTTGATACTATGAACTTGAGGTTGTTTCCTCAGAAAGTGTACCGTATGCTCATTACCATTAACATGAAAAGTGACATTGCCTTTGTTGCAATCAATAACAGCCCCTGCAGTATTAAGAAAAGGTCTTCCAAGAATAATAGACATACTATCATCCTCGGGAATAACAAGAATAACAAAGTCCATTAAAATAGTAACATTTGCAACCACACCAGGCACATCCTCACAAATACCGACAGGTATAGCAGTTCATTTATCAGCCATTTGCAAAGATATTGCAGTAGGCGTCAACTTACTCAAGTCAAGTCTACGATATAAAGAGAGAGGCATAACACTAACACCGGCTCCAAGATCACATAAAGCAGTTTTAATATAATTACTTTTAATGCAGCAAGGTATAGTAGGTACTCCGGGATCTCCAAGTTTCTTTGGTATTCCACCCTTAAAAGTATAATTAGCAAGCATAGTGGAAATTTCAGCCTCCGGTATCTTTCTTTTATTAGTAATGATATCCTTCATATATTTAGCATAAGGATTTGTTTTGAGCACATCAGTCAATCGCATACGTAAAAAGATAGGTCTAATCATTTCAGCAAAGCGCTCAAAATCCTCATCATCCTTTTTCTTGGATGGCTTGGGAGGAAAAGGCATGGGTTTCTGAACCCATGGTTCTCTTTCTTTACCATGTTTTCTAGCAGCGAAGTCTCTCTTATCATAACGCTGATTCTTTGATTGTGTGTTATCAAGATCAATAGCAGGTTCAATTTCTACCTCATTATTATTACTAGGTTGAGCGTCATCATGAACATCATCATTAATATTTTCACTAGGTTCATGTTCATTACCAGATTGTGTTTCGGCATCAAACATAGATATATCGTTTGGATTATCAGGTGGTTCAGCGATAGGTTCACTAGAAGTTTGCATAGTTCTATCATTTTTCTTTTTCTTCTTTTTAGAAGAACTAGGAACATCAATATTGTTTCTTTGAGAGTCTTGCTCGATTCTCTTAGGGTGGCCTTCAGGATACAAAGGTTCCTGAGTCATTCTACCAGTTCTAGTAGCCACTCTAACATCATAATCATTTTTCTTACTATTCATTTCATCAAGCACTTCTTTTTGAGCCTTAAGTACTTGTTCTACTTGAGTGGTAACCATAGAAGCATGTTTGCTAAAAAGTTTGAGTTCACCTCTAATATTAGCCATATAATCACTCAAGCGTCTAATTTTATAAGCATTTTCTTTTAATTGTCGACCAAAATAAGAATTGAAGTCGTCTTGCTGAAACATAAAGTTATCAAACTCGTCCAAGAACTGACTAGCAATTTTAGTAAAAGGAACTTCAGCTTTATCATATCTGTAGAGAGAATTTACCTTTACTACCTGTGTTGGGATATCGGGAGGTTCTTCAATAAATAAAGGATTAAGATCATATACCTCTTCAACAGGCGGTAAGTTAAGACCATGTATTTCTTCAATAGGAGGTAAATTCTTGACATCTTCGGCTTTAATACCTTTTTCTTTCATAGATTTCTTTGCCTCTTGCATATCTTCGGGACTGAGAAATAGAACACCTCTCTTCTTCGGAGTTGGTTTAGGAATAGGATCATTAATTGGAGCAGGAGCGGGCTCAGGGACTAGCTCAGGAGGTGCCCAATTATTTTCATTTGTCAACATATTGTTCAATAGAATTTCAGCTTCATCCGGTGTTCTTTCCCTAAAAAGAGAACCAGCACAACTATCCAGGTAATCTCTGGAAGCATCCGTTAGTCCATTATAAAAGATATCAAGTATTTCAGGTTTCTTAAGGGGATGATCAGGCAAAGCATTAAGTAACTTGAGAAGCCTCCCCAAGCTTGTGGGAGACTCTCTTCTTTAATTTGCACAAAGTTGTATATTTCCCTCAAGGCAGCTTGTTTCTTATGAGCAGGGAAATATTTAGCAGAGAAGTAATAAATCATATCCTGGGGACTACGGACACAACCAGGATCAAGAGAATTAAACCATATCTTAGCATCACCCTTTAATGAGAACAGAAATATTTTAAGTATATAAAAGTAGCACGATCTCTCATCATTAGTGAACAGGGCGGCTATATCATTCAACTTAGTAAGATGTCTCACAACAGTTTCAGATTCATAGCCATAAAAAGGATCAGATTCAACCAAGGTAATTATATCTGGATCAACAAAGAATTCATAATCCTTATCAGGGACACATATAGGTGAAGTTGCAAAAGCAGGATCGGGTTTCATTTTATCTCTAAGCGATTCTTTGCTCCATTTAATCAATAATCTCTTAAGCTCATATCCATCTTTGCAGGCTAAAATAGCTAAAGAAGAATCTTTGTCAAAAAGATAACCTTCAGGAATAACAGGCATATTTTCATCATCACTATCATCATCGTATTCAGATTCATCAATTTCTCTTTCTCTAGCCCTAGCAATTTGTTCTTCAAGAAATTCACTAAGGGGCACAGTAGTATCAGGCATAGAAGCAGTGGCATCATCCATAACATGCGACATATCGGAACGAATAGCAGAAGCAGGTTTAGGTGTCGCTATCTTACTCATAACAGAAGGTGAATCAAGTGCAGAGCTAGATGGCAGTTCCTTACCTCCCCTCGTAGTTGACGGATAAATTGTTGTCTTAGCGTCTTTCAAGTTCTTCATAGTGTCCAGCAGATATAAATCCCAAGTAACTCAAGGAATAAAGCTATGCTCCCCGGCAACGGCGCCAGAAAAAGGTCTTGATAACCCACAAGTATAGGGGATCGCAACAGTTTTCGAGGGTAGAGTATTTAACCCAAATTTATTGATTTGACACAAGGGGAGCCAAAGAATATTCTCAAGTATTAGCAGCTGAGTTGTCAATTCAACCACACCTGGAAACTTAGTATCTGCAGCAAAGTGTTTAGTAGCACAGTAATATGATAGTGGTGGTAACGACAACAAAAGTAAAGACAGTAAAAGTAATGTTTTTGGTATTTTTGTAGTGATTGTAACAGTAACAGCGGAAAAGTAAATAAGCGAGAACCAGTATATGGAAAACTCGTAGGCACCGGATCAACGATGGATAATTATGCCGGATGGTGTTCATCATGTAACGGTCATAACATAGGGTGACACAGAACTAGCTCCAATTCATCAATGTAATGTAGGCATGTATTCCGTATATAGTCATACGTGATTATGGAAAAGAACTTGCATGACATCTTTTGTCCTACCCTCCCGTGGTAGCGGGGTCCTATTGGAAACTAAGGGATATTAAGGCCTCCTTTTAATAGAGAGCCGGAACAAAGCATTAGCACATAGTGAATACATGAACTCCTCAAACTATGGTCATCACAGGGAGTGGTCCCGATTATTATCACTTCGGGGTTGCCGGATCATAACACATAGTAGGTGACTATAGACTTGCAAGATAGGATCAAGAACACACATATATTCATGGAAACATAATAGGTTCAGATCTGAAATCATGGCACTCGGGCCCTAGTGACAAGCATTAAGCATAGCAAAGCCATAGCGACATCAATCTCAGAACATAGTGGATACTAGGGATCAAACCCTAACAAAACTAACTCGATTACATGATAAATCTCATCCAACCCATCACCGTCCAGCAAGCCTACGATGGAATTACTCACGCACGGCGGTGAGCATCATGAAATTGGTGATGGAGGATGGTTGATGATGACGACGGCGACGAATCCCCCTCTCCGGAGCCCCGAACGGACTCCAGATCAGCCCTCCCGAGAGGTTTTAGGGCTTGGCGGCGGCTCCGTATCGTAAAACGCGATGATTTCTTGTTCTTTATTTTTTTCTCCGAAAGTGAATATATAGAGTTGGAGTTGGCGTCGGAGGGTTTCAAGGGGGGCCACGAGGTAGGGGGCGTGCCCAGGAGGGGGGCACGCCCCCCACCCTCGTGAGCAGGGTGTGGGCCCCTTGGTCTTCATCTTGGCGACGATTTTTTATTATTTTTTTCTAAGGTGTTCCGTGGAGTTTCAGGTCATTCCGAGAATATTTGTTTTCTGCACATAAAACAACACCATGGCAATTCTGCTGAAAACAGCGTCAGTCCGGGTTAGTTCCATTCAAATCATACAAGTTAGAGTCCAAAACAAGGGCAAAAGTGTTTGGAAAAGTAGATACGACAGAGACGTATCAGTATTTCGCGTGTGGAACTGTTTTGCACCCGTTGTATTTGAACGTAGAGCCTATCACACCCGATCATCACGTGGTGTCTCAGCACGAAGAACTTTCACAACGGTGCATACTCAGAAAGAGCACTTATACTTTGATAATTTAGCAAGGGATCATCTTATAATGCTACCGTCAATCAAAGCAAGATAAGATGCATAAATGATAAACATCACATGCAATCAATATAAGTGATATGATATGGCCATCATCATCTTGTGCTTGTGATCTCCATCTCCGAAGCACCGTCATGATCACTGTGACACCCCAAAATTTTAACCTTGTTTTATTAATTAAAATTTTGCCAGGAAATTTAAACTTTTATTTTCTGGATTTTCTTTTGATTTCAGAACCATTCTTTTCCTTATTATTATGGAGTTTTTACCCAAAGTGAAAACTTTCCAATTATATTATTGGACTTGTTTTTCCCCTCAAGAAAAACATTTCTTTTAAAAGTGGATTTAATTGCATAATTATTTCTCTATGAGCTTTATTCCTTAAGTGAGTTTTCTTTAGTTTTAGGGTCCCATTTGCACTACAACCCTTTTATAAATTCATTTAAAATTCCAACCAAAATTTGGAGATGTCATGTGATGTTTTTAAATCACTTTTATGCAATAATATATTTCATTCATTGGATATTTTGAGCTCTACCCCAAGTTTTCAAATCTGGTCCAGTGGGCAATTTTGCACTACAACCTATTTAAATATTTCTTTAAAACCTCCACTGAAATTGTGGGATGTTAGTAGTAGTATCTAATTCAACTTTATGCAAAAACCCTTTGATGTTCTTTGTAAAATTTGAGTGAATCAACCTCTTTTTCATTCTGGTCCAGCTTGGTGATTTGTACTGCAACCCTAATTTATTTTGCTCTAGTGCCCATGATCTTTTTCCTACTTATAGCCCATCTTGCAAAACCCTTAAGTCGAGAAGAGTGGACCCATTGGAGGATTTTAAGTGCATGCAACAGTGCCTTTTACTTTCTGTCCAGAATCAGTTTTCTCACAAACTTGCACTAACAAGTTTTTGCTCTTGATAAACTAACCCCACCACTCTCTGTATCATCTAAAGGGACCCTGATGTGGAGATTTTGGCCACCCCAAGAGTTGCCTAGATGCCCTTAGCATTTTGTCAAACACCTGGTGTGCATGGCCAGTTTTGGCATGGTTTTTAGTTTGCACACTAGACTTGCTTGCCTTGCCTAACCAGCATGTCCCATGGCTTTACCCTAGCCTATAGCCCCTCGCTGCTTAACCTCTTGTGGATTGGAGTCCCCTAGCATGACTTGGCATTTCGCCGAACACCTGCCGTGCGTGCTCTGGGCGCACCCAGAGCGCATGTTTTGCACGCGCGCGCACCGAGCCACCGCGTCCCACTGTCGACGCCCCACGCTTGTTATGGCCCTTCCCCTCTCCCAGTCGACGCCCCCGACCCCTCCCGCGTCGCAGAGCTGCCCCTGGAGCTCCACAGCTCCGCCGTCAGGTCGGCCACGACGGCTAGCGGGCGGCCACAGCAACCTCTGCCGTGGACGGCGCCGCCCGAGCCTCCTCTGCTCGCCAGCTGCCCTCGTGAGCAGGCCATCCTCATCCGCTCGCCCTCCCGACCCCGCTAGCCTCCACCACGTCGCCCTGACCGCTACAGAGTGGCGGTTCGCCGGCGACCTTATCCACGGCCGCGGGACCGCCATAGCTACGCTATATAAGAAGCCCCGAGCATGTCCCGTCCCTCAGGCAGCCTCATACCATTCTCCTAATGCCCCCTTAGCCAACAATCGAAGAAAGGAAGGCCGTCTTCCCCATTTCCGGTCAGCTCGGCCGCCGCCTCGTTCCAATCCATTCCGTCGCCACCAGGGCCTCCCCCTCTCCACTCTCTTCACCAAAAGCTCTCTGTCGGTGTCAAAACCAGCGAATCTCGGGTAGGGGGTTCCGAACTGTGCGTCTAGGCGGATGGTAACAGGAGACAAGGGACACAATGTTTTACCCAGGTTCGGGCCCTCTTGATGGAGGTAAAACCCTACGTCCTGCTTGATTAATATTGATGATATGGGTAGTACAAGAGTAGATCTACCACGAGATCAAGGAGGCTAAACCCTAGAAGTTAGCCTACGGTATGATTATTGTATGTTGTCCTACAGACTAAAACCCTCCGGTTTATATAGACACCGAAGAGGGTTAGGGTTACACCAAGTCGGTTACAATGGTAGGAGATCTAAATATCCGCATCGCCAAGCTTGCCTTCCACGCCAAGGAAAGTCCCATCTGGACACGGGACGAAGTCTTCAATCTTGTATCTGCATAGTCCAGGAGTCTGGCCGAAGGTATAGTCCGGCCATCCGGACACCCCCTAATCCAGGACTCCCTCAGTAGCCCCTGAACTAGGCTTCAATGACGACGAGTCCGGCGCGCAGATTGTCTTTGGCATTGCAAGGCGGGTTCGTCCTCCAAGTACTTCATAGAAGATTGTAAACACTAAGGATAGTGTCCGGCTCTGCAAAATAAGTTTCCACATATTGCCATAGAGAGAATAATATTTACACAAATCTAATCTGTCGACGTATTCCGTAGTGTGACATCACACCACGGCCAAGCCTTTATTTGAATCGTTTTTACTTTCCCACCTCAGCGCATTTTGCGAGGCGGTTTCCTTGGCACGTCTTGTCAAAGCAGAGATCGTGTTCCCTTTATTTACGGGATTCTCATCAATACGGACATGGGCAACCCAATCATGCCCGCTAGCATGTTTTCTCGATTAAAGGCGAGTCCCAAACGGTTACGGGGAGGGCTCTTGGTATTCAACCCCTTATAAAGAGACCAAGGCCTTAGTCCTTTCTTCCAATCTCAAACGAGTTCGCCCGTCGCCTCGAGTTCCAACACCCTAGGCTCCAAATTTCAGGCGCTTAGGACCTTCGACAATGTCCGGTTCTGACCTTCAAGGCCGATGGATCCCCTCCTCCATCACGGAGGAGGACGTGCTAAAGTTGAGAGAAGCCAAGTTCTTGACCGGCGAAATTTCGCATAGGCTGCCTGCTCAAGGACAGGCTATTCCCAGTCCCCAGCCCGGTGAGAGCGTGGTGTTCGTGTCTCACTTCCTTCGGGGGTTAGGCTTCCCAATGGATCCCTTCGTGAGGGGGCTGATGTTCTATTATGGGCTGGAATTTCACGACTTAGCTCCGGAGTCCATCCTCCATATTTCCTCATTCACATCGTGTGTGAAGCATTCCTTCGTGTTACTCCTCACTTTGGATTATGGCTCAAGACCTTTAAAATAGAGTCGAAGATGATTGAGGGACGGCACGCAGAGTGCGGAGGCGCTGTTGTAAGCAAGAATGCCGATGCCCCATGGCCCGAGGGCCCTTTTCAAGAGGAGCTCAGCTTATGGCAACGAGAGTGGTTCTATATCACCGCTCCCAGGGGCACCAAGTGGGTGGCACCGCCTGCCTTTCGCTCGGGTCCCCCAAAGCAGCTAGGATCGTGGGTCAATAAAGGCCTGGACTGGGGGCCATCCCAAGACGTGCCATTGCTGCAGGGCCGCATCAGGGATCTCTTGGAAGGAGATCTCAGCCTAGTCAAAGTGACGCAAGTCATGCTGATCCACCGAACCCTGCCCGGCAAACGTCGCTCCCTTCGCCTGTGGGAGTTTAATCCGGAGGGACCGCGAGCTCTCCAGCATTTTATGGGCGCAACGCCCGCGGAGATGTATAAACTGTTCTTCAGATCACAAGCAATGTGTCCGGATTTGACCGAGGATGCAGGTCTGAGCTGCAATTGCCCGGATACTCAAGTAAGTAGCCTTGTGCCCGGACTCGCCTTCCGCATATTTGTCATAAACTTGCCCCTAACGGAGCTGTCCTTTTAAACAGGAGTGGATAGCAAAAGCAAAGCTGATCAGGTGTCTGGCTCCCCTCCCCGAGACCAGGCCGGATCCCGTGCTGGTCAGGATGTTGAAGATTCTGCCTTTGGAGGAGAGCAAGGGAGGGGACAAGGAAACTACGGCCTCCTCGAAGGAGGCTGTTCGGACGGGAGGAACCGAAAATTCCTCTCCTTAGGGGAAGAAGAGGACTGCCTCTGAAGACCCCGAGACCATGGCTTCAAAGCGGGGGGGGGGGGGGAATCCTCGTCAGAGGGTCCTACGCCGGGGGGTACCTCGGTTGAATTGTGCCCTCAAGGGGATCAGCCCTCCAGCGAGCCGTAAGTAGAGAAAGATTTTCTTTTTGGGAGATAAGAGAAATCCTTGCTTTATGTCTGAGAAGATTAACTGAAATTTTACCTTGTAGCTCGGACCTCGGCCCTGCTCAGCAGAGCTCGTCATCGAGGGACCTTCTTCCGGAGAAGATGGAGAGCGGAACGCCTCCCCTTGCCGTACCGCCTAACGAGGCGGGCGATCCTGAGGTCTCGTCGCGGAGGGTTTCTCCGAATCCGACAGGGGCGGAAAGTAGTCATATGGCCCCCCAAGGTTCTCTGCGTCCGGCCTTCGAAAGAGGCCATGGGACGAGTCCGGCACCGTCCGGTGCTCGGTCGGAGGAGCTGAAGAATCTGCTAGGGTGAGCATCTATTTCAGAGGAGCACCATGCATTGATGGGCACGGTGATTGAAAGGATTTCGTCCGTGGAAAGCGGATTGCACGAGGCCGTCAGAAGTTTACTGACAGGTTTTGAGGTACATAAGGTACATTTTTTGACAGTTGCGCATAAATAGGATGCGCCCTGTGTAGATAGTAGCCCCTGAGACTCTGTGCGTTGTCAAAAGTGACGGCGCGCAGAGGATCATAATCCCAGGTCTAATACGCCTCCTTTATACGTAGGCGGCGAAGTGTCCGGTGGCTAGCCGGACTGATCAGTGTGTCGAGCTAAAGTGGCAACTTGACGTGGCAGATGCCGACATCATGCTTGTCAACAAGCGGCTTGACGAGGCACAAGGTATGTAATTCCTCGGGCGGCACCTGGTAAGAGGAGCTTTATGCCAGTATCTTACAATGTGTGTGCTTGATGCAGATGGTGCGGCCGCCATGGAGAGTCTTCGGGCGGAACTTGCCCGAGCCAAGGAACAAGCCAGAAAAAGTGATGCGGCTGCCGAGAAGGCCCTTGAAGAGCTGAGAGCCGAATAGGCTGCTCACTGCCAAAGCAAGAAAGAGATGGCCGAGATGGCCGTGAAGCTAAAGAGCGCTGCTGACCGTTGCAAGTTTCTTGAAAAAGAAGAACGGGCGGGACAGTCTGACTTGGAGAAGGCCATTGCCGATGCCAAGGATGTGCACTCTGCGATGAGAGCTGCGAAGGAGGAGCTGCATCAGGCTGGAGAGATCACAGCTGGAAAGCCCTTTATGATGCGGAGGAAATTTTGTGATCCTAAGCATGCTCCGTTAGACCGGCTGTGGAGTACGGCGGACACCTATCTGGATTTGGCGGCAAGTGCTGCTGATGCGACCGAACACTTTCGAGATCAAGAAGATCACGAAGTGGAAAAGCTTTTCTGGTCGCAGTTCCACAATCCAGAGCGTCCACTGTCAGTGGCCGATCGTCTGGCCGAATGGGCCGAACTGAATAGGTTGTCCAGACTCGCCATGAAGTGCGTCATGAGTCACCTGTGGCCGGGGAGATCGGAGCCGAAGAGTTATTTCAGCTTGGTGCAGCAATTCCTTGGTGCGGTGCCGCGTATTAATGCAATTAAGAGGTCAGCATGCATAGAGGGTGCGCGGATGGCTCTTTCCCGTGTCAAGACATACTGGGCGGAAATGGAGGCTACCGCAGTTGCATCCCGAGATTCGGACAGAAGCCGAGTGCCTGCCGAGCACTATTTTCAGGAAGTCCTGCAAGGCGCTCGTGTAATAGAGACGCAGTGCTTGAAGGATGCTATGTTCGAATAGCATATGTGATTGTAACACGATATTTTGATAAATTGTAGGAACTTTTTATACTTGTGCCCGCAAGTATTGTAACACCTCCTGTGCGGCCGTTTAAAATATATAAAATCTGCAAGATGGCAGTCGTCGGCTTCAGCCCCCACGCAAATAATGCGGGGGTGTTTGCAGAAGGCGCATTTTCACACTTAATCCAATGTCTTGGTCCTACAAAGGAGGTGATAGCGCAACGAACTAGGCAATCGGACTATAATGCTTTATCACTTTCACTTAGCCATAGGAGCTTGACAGTGAGGCTAGTTAGATAGCCCCTGGTGGCGACTGCGCTCGCCCGAATTCAGGGTGCGTACGTGCCTGGCCGGGAAACGACCCTTCGTTAATGCGGAGGAATCCTATAGATTCCGGTGAGTCATCGAGTGGTTGACCATTCTCACGCTATATCATGATAGTCAGTTTTCGGCTTTCTCTACTGAGGTGCTCGCCTGGCCGAACCGGGGCACAATCGCAGTAGTTCTCTTGGTGCCGCCTTAGCTGATAGAGCGGAACGTAAGGCAGACGAACACAGGAGCCGGGCAACCCAACATTTGACCAAAGACATGATTCGGAGCTGATGCATATAAGGCCAAACTCGCGACGCCGAACACTCCCTAAGGTATTCGGTCTTTATGAGGGCGGGCTAGACAACGCCCTTAGTTATAAGCCCCTAGTGTCCAGGTACGCGCAAAAATTCTGACGTGGCCACATGCCAAGACGCCAGCATCCTCCTTGGTTATACCAGGGGAAAACCAGGGGATGTGTATCAACAAGAGACAATAGAAAAGGTTGACGCAGGGTCTTAATCTGAAGAGAATCCTGGGAACGGGTCCCTGCTGCACGTCTGCACCTGTGTCTCCGTTGTGCCGTATCCTGGACGGGCGCAGCACGATGTTCATCTGTAAAAGAGGGGAACTTAGTTGAAAAAAAATGGTTGTGCCGAACAGAAGTTATACTAAATAAACAAAGTATAAATTGAAATGGGTAAAATTGAGCTTGATTGTCTCTTATTTTATCTGTGTGGAGCCCCTAGAGCAGGGGTATACGGCTATTAAGCCTTTATCAATGATATTTTTGTGCCGGACCCGTCTAGCCGTGTCCGTGGTCTTAATGACCTGCTGAGATGTTTTGGCTGGTGAAGCCGTTTTATTGTGGGGCTGTTAAGGCGGCCGCACAATCTTCCGCGCGGGGGGCGCACTCAATGCTTCCCCTTTAAGGAGATGATGCTTCGAGGACCGGGCATCTTAAGCATAAGAGATGCATAATGCGGTATTGCGTGAAAGCGGGCGAAAGCTTTGCGTCCCAGCAATGCTTGATAGCGACTTGAGAACGGGACAATGTGGAAAGTTAGCTTTTCGCGGCGGAAGTTATTGGGGGAGCCAAATATAACTTCAAGCCGGAGAAAACCCATGCAATGGGTATCTGGACCTGGCGTTACCCCTTGAAAGGAGGTTTTGCTATGGCGAATTCTTGTTGGGTCTATCCCCATGTGGTGGATTGTGTCCTGATAAAGCAGGTTTAGACCACTGCCGCCGTCCATTAAGACATTTGTAAACTGGAGTCCGCCAATTATAGGATCAAGTACCAAGGCAGTCCAGCCTGCGTTCCTGATACTTCTAGAGTAATCTAGATGATCGAAGATGATTGGTTTTGACAACCAGTGGCGAGACTCCTTTGGGATAGGCCGTATGGTGCGTACCTTTGTGGGCGCCGCATATTTTGTTTTGTGAAGTAAGTTTACTGTTTTTACTTCTTGTCGAAAATTCTTTTGTTTCCTGGTGCTCTGCTTTTGGGGTTCGTCATCATCTTCGCTTGGTGCGTTGAGCCCCTTGTGTTCGGTGTTGAGTCTGCCGGATTGTTTGAAGACCCAACAATCTCTGTGGGTATGGTTAGCAGGCTTCCCGGGAGTACTGTGTATTTGAAATATCCTGTCGAAGATTTTGTTTAGGTTGGATAGCTCGTCCCTGTTATCCCGGAGGGGCGGCTTTTTCTGATTCTGCCGTGAGCTTTTGAATCCGACATTGACTGCCATGCTCTTCGGACTGTTTTCCTTAGTCCGGCGACGGTCCTTGTTGCGTCGCGGTTTTCCGTTTCCATCCCTAGTTTCGGATGTACTTGGGTCGCTGGTGCTGCATCTTGCCAACCAGCTGTCCTCTCCTGCGCAAAAGCGGGTCATGAGGCTTGTTAATGCGGCCATCATTCTTGGCTTTTCTTGGCCGAGGTGTCTGGCGAGCCATTCGTCTCGAACGTTATGCCTAAAAGCTGCCAAGGCTTCGGCGTCCGGACAATCAACTATCTGATTCTTTTTAGTAAGAAATCTGTTCCAGAATTGCCGAGCTGACTCTTCGGGCTGTTGAGTTATGTGACTGAGATCGTCTGCATCCGGAGGGCGGACATAGGTCCCTTGAAAGTTTGCTCGGAAAGCGTCCTCGAGCTCTTCCCAACTTCCAATTGTGTTTTCAGGAAGGCTTTTAAGCCAATGCCGGGCTGGCCCTTTAAGCTTGAGGGGTAAGTATTTTATGGCGTGGAGGTCATCTCCTCTGGCCATATGTATGTGGAGGATATAATCCTCGATCTAGACTCCAGGGTCTGTTGTTCCGCCGTATGCCTCTATGTTTACGGGTTTGAATCCCGCTGGAAATTCGTAATCCAGGACCTCATCGGTGAAACATAGGGGGTATGCGGCGCCCCTGTATTTGGGTGTGTCGTGATGTTCGGATACTGGTTTTGCTGCATTGCTTACGAGAGCTTGCTTTCGTGGCCTATAAATATATCTAGCTGGGCCATCTTTCTGATGCGAATCCTTGAGTGGGACGCATGCCGGCTTGAGTGCGGCGCCGCTTGCCGCTTTATGCTGACCATGGGGTCGTCTATCCGACTGGGTGGCTTTCTTATTTTTTGAATGCGGGGGCTCTAAGGCCTCTTCATCGAATTCAGGCAGTAGCTTTCGCTTCGGATAGCTTTTCATATGGCGGTTGCCACCGTATTTGTCTGCGGTATTGAGTACTTTGCTCGATCTTCTTCTGAGTGCATCTTCTGCAGTCTTGAGCTTCCGCTTCTGCTTTTTCAGGCTGCGTTCGGCTGCAACGAGCCTTTTGTGGAGGTTCTGCTCCGTGTATGTATCCGGCGTAAGGTCGTCCGGAATGCCGTTTTCGCCGGGGACGGGCTGTTCGGTTTCTTTATCCGAGTTGTCGTGTTCGGACGGTTGCTCTAAGGCATGCTCGTCATCCACTGGCTCACCCTGATCTATGGCTGGGTCTGTATGGCTGTTGTTTTTATCGAGGCGGGGCTTGGAGCGGTGTTTACGCCACCGCCTTGATTGCTTTTCGAGAGATCGATCCCTCGTTGCCTCCCCGTGTTCCTCGTTGTCACTTTCTTTGGGTGTATCCACCACGTACACATCATGAGGTGAGGTGGTTGTCCAATGCCCTATAGGTGTTGGTTCATGTGCGTCTCCTGCATCGTCGTCCATACCGTCGATGTCTTCGGAGTCGAAATTGAGCACGTCATTTAAATTATCGACAGTGGCTACCAAATGGGTGGTGGGTGGGCTTTAAATTTCTTCATCGTTCGTATCCCAACCTTGCTGACCGTAGTCCGGCCAGGGCTCTCATGATAAAGAGAGAGAATTTAGTGACTTCAGAATATCGCCAAAGGGCGAGTGTTAAAAGATGTCCGTGCCAGTGAACTCCATGATCGGCGCCCGATCGGATTCAATCGGCAGGGGCGCGGAGGGCTCGGAGTCCGAGGCGGAGTCTGGCGCTTTGGAGTCGCAGGCTTCACGGAGGACAAAGCTGGTGTTCGGCTCAATCACCGTAGAGATTGCAGCCCCCGAGGCGGTGTCCAACCACCCATCCTCGATCGGCGCAGCTGGCTCTGAACTAGGGGTCGGAGCTGATGCGGGTGCGGCCTCCAAGGCAATATTCGGCGGCAGAGCTAGATCATGCCCATCGTGACAGTGCGGCGCGCCCGGCTGTGGCTCGAATCCGTCGAAGATCAAATCTCCACGGATATCAGCCGTGTAGTTCAAGCTTCCAAATCTGACCTGGTGGCCAGGGGCGTAGCTTTCGATCTGCTCCAGATGGCCAAGCGAATTGGCCCGCAGTGCGAAGCTGCCGATGACGAAGATCTGTCCGGGGAGAAAAGTCTTACCCTAGACTGCATCGTTGTTGATGATCGGAGAAGCCATCGGGCCTAAAAGCGACGACACAGAGGAACTCTCAAGGAAAGCACCAATGTCGGTGTCAAAACCGGCGGATCTCGGGTAGGGGGTCCCAAACTGTGCGTCTAGGCAGATGGTAATAGGAGACAAGGGACACAATGTTTTACCCAGGTTCGGGCCCTCTTGATGGAGGTAAAACCCTACGTCCTGCTTGATTAATATTGATGATATGGGTAGTACAAGAGTAGATCTACCACGAGATCAAGGAGGCTAAACCCTAGAAGCTAGCCTACGGTACGATTGTTGTATGTTGTCCTACGGACTAAAACCCTCCGGTTTATATAGACAACGAAGAGAGTTAGGGTTACACCAAGTCGGCTACAATGGTAGGAGATCTAAATATCCGCATCACCAAGCTTGCCTTCCACGCCAAGGAAAGTCCCATCCGGACACGGGATGAAGTCTTCGATCTTGTATCTTCATAGTCCAGGAGTCCGACCGAAGGTATAGTCCGGCCATCCGGACACCCCTAATCCAGGACTCCCTCACTCTCCCTACATCTCGTGAGTCCATCCCCATGCTCGATTTTGATTGGGAACCGCTGGAGGCAAGAACCCACTCTGCCCGACGACCACCGTCCGCTGCGAAGCTCGCCGCCGGCGACTCTGCCCACCCCAGGGACCATAGAGACCACCGAAGGGACCGCCGCGACCCCCTGAGCCCGCGGATGGCCTCGGTTTCTCGAACGGTGCCGCCGTTCGCCGGCGTTGATCGCCGGAGCCTCGCCTCTGTTCGGCCAGAGGAAGAAGGAGGCGGGGCGACTGGTCAAACCTGACCAGTGGGCCTCCCGGACCCACTGTCAGCGACCCAGCCCCGCCCGCGTGGTTTTAAGTGGAAGCGCAAAATCCTAAAGTACATCTCTCCTGCTTCGAAAGCGTATTCTCATCGAAACGTTTTCCTTTTTCTGTTTTATTTTAAAAACAGAATTTGACTAAACTTTGACTGGCTAAAACTTTTTAAATATAAATCCAAATGAATTGATTCTTTTTCTGTTGTTTCCCAAATATTGTCTAGTTTATTTTCATATTTATTTCAAAAAAAATTAAATAACTTTTTTGTGCTGTTTTTAAAGTATGTGTTATTTGAATATTTTCAAAAATGGGAGTTTGAAGAAGGAGAAAACTTTCAAAAGTGTTGGAATGCACCCTGCTTCTCCACAACTTGAAGGCAAGCATTCTGAACCCTGGCATAATATTGTGTGTGTTATTTGACACGGTCACAACACCACCTCGACACGGAGTATCCGTTATTTTATGCGATGATATGTTCATACTCATGGGTGCATATTGATGACTTCATGCTATTGGAGTTTGGTATGTTTGTGATAGTAGTCACCATCACATGCCTTTCATGCATACCGGAAGGAATCCAGGAAAGCCTCTGTCTTGGGTAGACACGGGCTTGACTCTAGTCCTCCGTCGAGACGGTTGTGTCCGGTACGGCATGATGAGGTATGACGAGTGGTGATTCTGTCTGTTGGTTGAAAGATATTTGTTATGCTAATCTTGCAGGGAATACTTAAACCTCCTGAGTCGACCGTAGATCGAGTCTTGTTCCAGCAACCCCCATACTTGTTTCATGCTGCCACTTGTCCCTACCGTAGGTAGGGTACGGTTCAGTAAGTTGTCAACCCCTGTCTTATCACACACCGTACAGAGAGGCCATGGTGGAAGATACCGGCTGCATCCGGTAGGCATGCCACCTGGTTCGGGGGCATGGGTGTTTCCGGTTGGGACCGAGAGGGGGGCACCCCTTAGAGCGCGCGATAGAAATTTGATCCCATGCTACGCGAGGTTGTAGCCTCCCCACTTAGAGTTTTGCTTAACAGGTGTCGTGGGTGATTCCAGACATGAGTAAAGTTAAGCTGGTGTGTGCAAGTCAGGCGTGTTTTCGACTAAAAGACCGTAGACGGAATTAGTTCCGATGGACTAAAGAAATCCGTTACTCGTGGGTAAAGAGTACACCCTCTGCAGAGATATTATACCTATTTGAATAGCCGTGTCCATGGTTAAGGACTACAGTCTGGGATGGGTCAAGTGTCGGTCTTAGTGTCGGTCTTCGGAGGAGAAACTACTAAACCAGAACATGGATCATGACTTGTGACGTATGATGATTAAGATTATTATTATTATGGACTAACCATTTATGTTATTTGAATTATTGAGTATCCCTGGGACGGTTCTACCTCCTAGATATTTGCTGTGATTATTCTTATATAATCCCTTTATGTGGTGTCGCTCAGACGCCCGACTGTGGCATGCTTGTCATTTCATTTACTTATAAGCCCTTTATGTGGTGTCGCACAGACGCCCGACTGTGGCATGCTTGTTATTTCATTTACTTATAAGCCCTTTATGTGGTGTCGCACAGACGCCCGACTGTGGCATGCTCGTTATTCCTTTTATATATAAGCCCTTTCTGTGGTGTCGCCCAGACGCCCGACTGAGGCATGCTTCATATTATTATCCTTTCGAGGCGTCGCTTCAGACACCCGAACTGTGTTTTTTTCATTTCTACCCCCTGATTGTTTACTCATGTTTTATTTGAATGATCTGCGTGCGTGCATCAGGAACCTTATTTCATAAATGACGAAGTGATCATAGAATATTTCAAAACATGATTATCAGTGGCTATATTATACCTGTGTTCTCAATGTTTGCGAGTACATTCAAAGTACTCACTGGCTTGTCCCTGGCTATTGTCTTGGCCAGATTTCTTGCGTGGAGTGGAGCGTTGTGATGACAGCCCCGGAACCTACGCAATGGTGATAGCAGCCTCGCGAATATAGGAGTTATCCTGGTCAGCTGTTCCTGTGGGAAATGGAGTCTCATAGACGCTGATGATCCGCAAACCGCTTCCGCCATCGACCACTAGAAACCAATTGTTGTACTCGTAGGCCAGAATGGTCTTGTACTACATGTTTTGTACTTTCCTTGGAATTTCTATATCAAGTTGGTGCCTCATCAGCTAACCGTAATCCTGGGGCTGGTGAGCACAAGGGCCATTTTCCGGGAAATTAATAACCCGAAAAACCGGTCCTGACAAACTTGGTATCAGAGCCAGGCTGACCATTGGCTAATCCTATCCCAGCCAGGTCGAAAAACCTAGGTAAACCAACCCACCAGACCTTAACCAAACCCCGGCCAAGCTTCTCGTGTAAGATAGCCACACAGTGACCAGACACCTTTCGGCAGTCGGTGCCCAACCTATCAGCCTAGCATGTCGATCACGCGCCAGTGACCGGCCCCTAAATAGTCTTTTTGCAAGCGTGCGAAGGAAGACTCTGTCCCCTTTTTCTATAAAAAGGGCACGCTAGTCTCAACCCAGCACAGCACAGCCTCTACCCCAAACCGAGCCAAAATGCCAGGACCCATTGTTCACAATGAGACCACAGCAACCAACCTTGGAGGTTTTGTGACCGTGCTAGCAAACCTCACCCGACGTGCCTTTGCATTAGAGGAGCCCCCAGAATATGTTGTGTACCAAGGGTCCATGAGCGGTGAGAGCCGTCAATTTTGGGCCACTGTGCACGTCTATGGTAGGGGTCTATCGCCAGAACGCCCCTACAGGTTCACTAGAAGGACAACTTCCTTTGAGCCACAAGCCATCCAACTAGCTGCTCGAGAAGCTATAGTTCAACTCCGACACCTGTCGCCCAGAGTTAACTGTCGCTCATTCTACTACTACCCCAGCTGTGACGGGTATGGTAGGCCACCCCAGGTTCCCAACGGAGATCACGAGACGGATCCTGCATTATTGCATCTGGTGCGCTATGTAAGTGCACTAGAGGAACTGTTCGATCAGATCACCCTTGATCTAAATCGCAGCTCGTGGAGAACTGATCCGTCAAGCCCCGGCAAGAAGATAAGATGAGCCCGATGCCGACAACCCAGTCGTGCTATTCAGACAACCAATCGAGACCTTGAGGTCAGCCCCAGCCATCAACCAAGGTGCTTTGATGACCCCAGAAGTGCTTCGTCGCCTTTTGGGAACACACTCCAACGGGATTGTGGCCAACAATCCCCGCGATGGTCATCATCGCTACCCTGACCCTGCAGTCCCTCAATCCTCTGCAGCTAACCCCGATGGTGAGGCCAATGGAGAAACCTCGACAGCCACAAGGCACGCCCGCTTAGATATAAACGAGGTAGACTAAGTCACTCGAGTAGTACCGAGTCTTAGTATACCCCACGCCCTATAATTGTGTGATCATGTATCGCCATATTGGAATGCTATCTGCTTGTGCATCCTATTTTGAATAGTGGCCATGCATGAGTGCGTTGGTGTACGGCTGCATTCTAATTCCGGGTGTAGCTACCAAAACCAATCCTGACGGCACCCACAGTAACACGTCACTTTTGTGAGATGTGTGTATCTGTGACTTGGACCCCGACCCCATGAGAGCAGAACTAGCAAACTAGTGCCCCTCACCGCGGTAAATAACCCAGCTCAGTTGCTATATAAAAGGCCACCTCGTGACCTTGCCAAGTACCCCTTGTGCACCACCCTCACAACCATTTCTTGCCATGCCGAGCCCTAGCATTTATTTGAGAACCCCAGATGCAACCCCGGGTAGTTTTGTTAAAATATTGTGGGACTTTACCTGCAGTACCATGGGTTCTACCCAGCCACCCCAGTACGAGCTGTTCAAATCGAGGATCACCTCTTCCACCTCGAAATATTGGGCAGTAGTGCACATCCCTCCCGTAAACTCAAACCAAGACCCAACGGAAGTCTCCTTCGTGGGGAAATCTATGCCGACTCCACAAATGGCCATAGAAACGGCTGCACACGAAGCAATTGTTCGCCTTCGATTCGCGGTACCTTATGCCAGCGAACGAGGGTATTATTACTTTCTGAGCCGTGCAGCACCTGGAGAGGTATCATCCTTTCCCGGTGGACGAATTGAGAGAGACCCAGTACTGGCCAACCTTGTCCAGTATGTCATTGCTCAAGAGCGTTTGACCCAGCGAGTAATGGGTTATCTCCAGAGCCTCGCTGATTTAAATCCTCAGATCGCCATCGGCAGACCACTGAGGTCCGGCCAGGAGAGACGCGTCCATCGACTGGTCAACCCGCTTCCCCCGATAGAAGAAGAGTGTGTCCCAGTACCAGAGACATTTTCTCGAGATCCTGTCCTTTTACCGTTTTCATTGTAAACGTCATAGCTATGTTTATTTATGTGTTGCAACTTGTGCGATGTACCCTAGTATGTGCTATGAGTAATCTGTTTAGTTTCAGCTGATAGGAGCAATATTTTCAAAACGACCCTTAGCAAATCTCGAGGACGAGATTTTTTCTTAAGGGGGGTAGTGTTGTGACACCCCAAAATTTTAACCTTGTTTTATTAATTAAAATTTTGCCAGGAAATTTAAACTTTTATTTTCTGGATTTTCTTTTGATTTCAGAACCATTCTTTTCCTTATTATTATGGAGTTTTTACCCAAAGTGAAAACTTTCCAATTATATTATTGGACTTGTTTTTCCCCTCAAGAAAAACATTTCTTTTAAAAGTGGATTTAATTGCATAATTATTTCTCTATGAGCTTTATTCCTTAAGTGAGTTTTCTTTAGTTTTAGGGTCCCATTTCCACTACAACCCTTTTATAAATTCATTTAAAATTCCAACCAAAATTTTGAGATGTCATGTGATGTTTTTAAATCACTTTTATGCAATAATATATTTCATTCATTGGATATTTTGAGCTCTACCCCAAGTTTTCAAATCTGGTCCAGTGGGCAATTTTGCACTACAACCTATTTAAATATTTCTTTAAAACCTCCACTGAAATTGTGGGATGTTAGTAGTAGTATGTAATTCAACTTTATGCAAAAACCCTTTGATGTTCTTTGTAAAATTTGAGTGAATAAACCTCTTTTTCATTCTTGTCCAGCTTGGTGATTTGTACTACAACCCTAATTTATTTTGCTCTAGTGCCCATGAGCTTTTTCCTACTTATAGCCCATCTTGCAAAACCCTTAAGTCGAGAAGAGTGGACCCATTGGAGGATTTTAAGTGCATGCAATAGTGCCTTTTACTTTCTGTCCAGAATCAGTTTTCTCACAAACTTGCACTAACAAGTTTTTGCTCTTGATAAAATAACCTCACCACTCTCTGTATCATCTAAAGGGACCCTGATCTGGAGATTTTGGCCACCCCAAGAGTTGCCTAGATGCCCTTAGCATTTTGTCAAACACCTGGTGTGCATGGCCAATTTTGGCATGGTTTTTAGTTTGCACACTGGACTTGCTTGCCTTGCCTAACCAGCATGTCCCATGGCTTTACCCTAGCCTATAGCCCCTCCCTGCTTAACCTCTTGTGGATTGGAGTCCCCTGGCATGACTTGGCATTTCGCCAAACACCTGCCGTGCACGCTCTGTGCGCGCCCAGAGCGCACGTTTTGCACGTGCGCGCACCGAGCCGCCACGTCCCACTGCCGACGCCCCGCGCTCGTTATGGCCCTTCCCCTCTCCGAGTCGACGCCCCCGACCCCTCCCGCGTCGGAGAGCTGCCCCTGGAGCTCCACAGCTCCGCCGTCAGGTCGGCCACGGCGGCTAGCGGGCGGCCACAACAACCTCTGCCGTGGACGGCGCCGCCCGAGCCTCCTCTGCTCGCCAGCTGCCCTCATGAGCAGGCCACCTCATCCGCTCGCCTTCCCGACCCCGCTAGCCTCCACCACATCGCCCTGACCGCTACAGAGTGGCAGTTCGCCGGAGACCTTATCCACGGCCGCGGGACCGCCATAGCTACGCTATATAAGAAGCCCCGAGCATGTACCATCCCTCAGGCAGCCTCATACCATTCTCCTAATGCCCCCTTAGCCAACAATCGAAGAGAGGAAGGCCGTCTTCCCCATCTCCGATCAGCTCGGCCGCCACCTTGTTCCAATCCATTCCGGCGCCACCAGGGCCTCCCTCTCTCCACTCTCTTCACCAGAAGCTCTCCCTACATCTCGTGAGTCCATCCCCATGCTCGATTTTGATCAGGAACCGCCGGAGGCAAGAACCCACTCTGCCTGTGGCGACCCGACCCGAATGGATCAAGTCTACTGTGCTCCGGTGTCATCCCTGGATCAGTAATGCTGACACCACACAGTACAGCGAAGGATTTATAGCAGAGTGGCAATCACACACTTATTACATCGTTGTCTCAAAGAGAACATATTACAATAAATATGGCTTAAGGCCATCTAATGTCGATAACAGCGGAAGACTCGGAAGATAAATGGGTCCATCAACTCCAACGGCATCACTGAGTATAGGGCCACGACCTAAAACACCTTACTCGTCGTCTGAAAAGTCTGCAACATGAGAAGTTGCAGCCCGAAAACGGGTCAGCACATGGAATATGCTAGCAATGTAACACATAGAGAGTAGTGGAATGAAACAGCTATACTATATGCATATATGGCTGGTGGAAAGCTCTATGGTTATAGTTTTTGCGTAAAGCCAGTTTTTCCCTACTGCAAAGGAATAAATTCATTTAACTATCATGGTAGTTGTTGAACATCGAGAATGGTTGACAGCATTCCGATCCCAATTAAGTGAACAATTAAAACCCAACAATATTAATTAGAAGTAACATGATGAGATTCACATGATATTCAAGTACTAGATACTCAAGTTATCCATAACCGGGGACACGGCTAATCATGATTAGTTTGTACACTCTGCAGAGGTTTGCGCACTTTTCCCCACAAGACTCGATCGCCTCCGTTTGTTTTCTCGCACTACATGGTGTTTGAGAAACGGATGACCGAGACACAGTCTTTCAGAAGCGCTAGCACCTTACATGTGGGTAGACCGTACCACCTACAACCCCTACATCTGCTAGTCTACCCGTAAGAGTTCGCACAGACTTAGTCAACTATGCCAGAGCCCATAATGGCTTGTGGCTGCACACGGAAGTTACTAGCATGAATGATCTTATGATCCCTTTGAGCCTGGGTGGCGGTCCAAAAAAACAGGCAAGTCCTGATAGACATCAGGTGCCTCAATCCACCCAGATGTGTGTTTAAGTTGCCACCTTAGATAAACCATTAAAATTATCAACTCACATCTGTCATGGATATCACTCACCCAATCCACGTCTACTAGCATAGCATGGCATAATAAGCAAACATAGAAGTAACTCCCAAAGGTTTCATAATAAACAGGTAATAGGTACTACCTCATCTACTTCCCATCCCACAATTTAATTAGATCCTAATCATGCAATGTGTGAGGATTGATCTAATGCAATAAAACATGGGTTGTAGAAAAGGTATGATCAAAGTGTTACTTGCCTTGCTGATGATCCGCGAGACCTAGGATTTCGAAGTAACAGGCGGCGCAATCCGGGTGATCTATTGCAGACAAACAACAAGCACAGAATAAGTACTCATCTAATGCACAGGTAAAACTCGAACAAGAGATCGAACCAGAAAGTTCAACTTAAGAACTCCGGTTGCAAAGAAAGAAAGAACCGAACAAAGAAACTGAAACAAACGGCGGAAGAAAACAACTCGGTTCTAGCAAGTTGAAACTAGGTCAAAATTTTACAGTAGCAAAAACTTGTTTAAGTTGATTAGACGGAACGGCAGTTTCGAAACGAAACTCCAGGCGCTTGAATCACCTGATTCCGAAAAACGAGCGAGACGATAAACTAGAACAAAGATCGGATCTATGATCGCGATCGAGGAATAAATCCGAGGAGAAGAAAAAGAAGAATGGTTAAACGAACGGACGTTCGTTAACCTAGAAGAATCCGGTGATCACGTTCGTTAGGACGAACGGTCCGGCGAACGGTCCAAAGGCAACTAAATTGGAAAAGAAAACGTATCCGATCTAGGGTTTCGGAGAAGAAAACCGAAATGAAAAACCGATCTAGAAAACGAATCAGAAGAGAAGAAAACAATCGGAACGATTAGAAGAAAACGATCCGAGGAAAAGAGACGCGGGGCAACCTCGGGAGGCGGGCTCCGGGAGGCGGCGGCGGCGGCTAAGGGCGGCGGCGGCGCGGCTAAGGCGGCAGCTTGGGGCTGCGCGGTGCTGCTTGCTGCGCCTTAGGAGGAGAGGGGCTTGGGATTGATGTGAGGAGGGGGGTGGGTTTGGGGTGTATTTATATTGGTGAGGGGAGGGGGTTTCTTGGGGTAGGGGACAAGAAATAGAGTAGGAATAGGAAAGAAAAAGAGGAAACGGAGTAGGACTAAAGTCCTACTAGGACTCCAAAAGGGGCGGCGGCGGCAGCCTCCTGGCGCCTGGCGCGCGCGGGGCGGGCGATGGCCTGGCCGGCAGGCTGCTGGCTGGGCCTTGGCCCAGGGCACTGCAAGATTTTTTTAAATAGTTCCATGCGCAGAAAAACAAAGGAAAAAGAAACTAAACGAACTCCAAAAATTCTAAAGTAAATTTTCCCCGACTCCTAAAATGAGTCGAACAAAATGAACTTTTCTCCGGGCCTAAAATGCAATTTTTGAAAACACGCATTTTTCCCTATCCAAAGAAAACAAACAAAACTCCGGCAAAACCAAAATTTGATTTATTCATTAAATCTTCATTTTTTCCTAACTTTGGGAAAGTCATATTATTCCCTCTCTCATATTTTGATATTGGAAAAATAATTGAAGATGAAATAAATAAATCAAATGATCCTCTTTTCAAATTTGAGAAAACTCTCAAATATGAAAATAACGAAATCTCCAACTCTCTCCGAAGGTCCTTGAGTTGCGTGAAATTTCTAGGATCAACCAAAATGCAAGAAAATATGGTATGCATGATGATCTAGTGTATAACATTCCAAATTGAAAATTTGGGATGTTACAAACCTACCCCCCTTAAGATGAATCTCGCCCTCGAGATTCGGGTTGGCTAGAAAATAGGTGAGGGTGGTCCTTGAGTAAATCTTCTTCTCTCTCCCAGGTGGCTTCATCCTCTGAGTGGTGGTTCCACTGAACTTTGCAAAACTTGATAACCTTGCTGCGGGTAACTCTGCTGGTATAATCGAGAATCTTGACTGGCTTCTCCTCATACGTTAAGTCGTCCTTCAACTGAATCGCTTCGAGTGGCACGGTATCTCTTAGCGGTACCTCCGCCATCTCGGCATGACATTTCTTCAGCTGAGAAACATGGAATACATCATGAACTCCTGACAGCTCCTCTGGTAATTCCAACTTATAAGCGACTTCTCCCATACGTTGCAAGATCTTGTACGGTCCAACGAAACGCGGTGCTAACTTTCCCTTAACTCCAAAGCGCTTAACTCCTCGAAGTGGGGATACTCGAAGATAAACTCTGTCTCCGGTTTCGTAAACTGTCTCCTTGCGTTTAGAATCTGCGTAGCTCTTCTGCCTGGACTGGGCTACCTTGAGCCTATCGCGAATCAACTTAACTTTCCGTTCAGACTCCTTAATCAAATCTGGTCCAAAGAATTGACGGTCTCCAACTTCGTCCCATGACAATGGTGTCCTGCACCTCCTTCCGTATAAAGCTTCGAAAGGTGCCATCTTCAAACTGGTTTGGTAACTGTTGTTATAAGAAAACTCCGCATACGGCAAGTTATCGTCCCAGCTAGATCCATAATCTAGTGCACAAGCTCTCAGCATATCTTCCAAAATCTGATTGACTCTCTCGGTCTGTCCATCTGTCTGCGGATGAAAAGCTGTGCTGAACTCTAGTCTGGTTCCTAAAGTTTCATGCAACTGATTCCAAAACTTTGAGGTAAATTGGGTTCCTCTATCTGATACGATACTCCTCGGAACTCCATGCAAACAAATGATCCTAGTCATGTATATCTTCGCCAACTTAGCACTGGTGTAAGTGGTCTTAACTGGAATAAAATGTGCTACCTTTGTCAAACGATCAACTACTACCCATATCGAGTCATAGCCTGCTTTTGTCCTGGGTAGTCCTGTGATAAAATCCATGCCTATCTTATCCCACTTCCATTCGGGTATCGGCAATGGTTGTAACAATCCTGCTGGCTTCTGATGCTCTGCCTTTACTCTCTGACATACGTCACAAACTGCTACATATGCTGCAATATCCTTCTTCATTCCGGTCCACCAGAATGTTTCCTTCAAATCCAAATACATCTTGGTATTCCCTGGGTGAATCGAATACGGTGAATCATGTGCCTCTTGCAAAATCAACTTCCTGATCTCCGGGTCATTGGGCACATAAACACGGTCCTCAAACCATAAGGTATCGTGCTCATCCTCACGAAATCCCTTTGCTTTTCCTTCGCTCAATTTCTCTTTTATAGCAGCAATCTCCTTGTCAGATTTCTGAGCTTCTCTGATCTTATCCATCAATGTTGACTGAATCTCCAATGCTGCTACATAGCCTCTCGGAACTATTTCCAAACATAGCTCACGAAGGTTTTCTGCTAACTCCTTGGGTATTTTCCCCGTCATTAGAGTATTGACATGGCTCTTACGGCTCAATGCGTCAGCTACTACATTAGCTTTTCCGGGATGGTAATGCAATCTCATGTCATAATCCTTGATGAGCTCCAACCATCTCCTTTGTCTGAGGTTCAACTCCTTCTGCGTGAAAATGTACTTCAAACTCTTGTGATCCGTGTACACCTCACAATGATTTCCAATGAGGAAATGTCTCCATGTTTTCAATGCATGCACTACGGCTGCTAACTCCAAATCATGCGTGGCATAATTCAACTCATGAGGCTTCAGTTGCCGTGAAGCATACGAAACAACTCTCCCTTCCTGCATAAGCACTGCTCCAAGTCCTCGACGTGAAGCGTCGCAATACACCTCATAATCCTTGGTCTGATCTGGCAAAATCAATACTGGTGAGGTAACCAAGCGTTTCTTCAACTCCTGGAAACTAGCCTCACACTCCTCAGTCCATTTGAACTTAGTATCCTTCTTCAACAACTCCGTCATAGGCTTCGCAATCTTTGAAAATTCTCAATGAACCTCCGGTAGTATCCTGCGAGTCCAAGAAAACTCCGGATCTCTCCAACTGTCGTTGGTGATTCCCATTCGGTTACGGTCTCAACCTTAGTGGGGTCAACTGCTATACCTTCTCCGGATATAACGTGTCCGAGGAATCCAACTTCCTTCAACCAAAACTCACATTTGCTGAATTTGGCGTATAACTGATGTTCCCTTAGTTTCTCCAAAACCAAACGCAAATGTTCCTTATGCTCCTCTTCATTCTTTGAATAAACCAGGATGTCATCAATGAACACTACGACGAACTTATCCAAAAACTCCATAAACACTTTGTTCATCAGGTTCATAAAATAGGCAGGTGCGTTAGTCAATCCAAATGACATAACGGTATACTCATACAGTCCATATCTCGTGGTGAATGCTGTCTTAGGTATGTCCTGCTCTCGAATCTTCAACTGATGGTACCCTGATCGCAAATCGATCTTGGAAAACACTTTAGCTCCTTGCAACCGATCAAACAGATCGTTGATCATTGGCAGTGGGTACTTGTTCTTGATGGTTACTTCATTCAATCCCCGATAATCTACAACCATCCTTAATGATCCATCCTTCTTTTCCACTAGAAGTACGGGTGATCCCCAAGGCGAAGAACTTGGGCGAATGTAACCTTTATCCAATAACTCCTTAATCTGATTCTTAATTTCCACCAAATCCTTTGCTGGCATCCGGTACGGTCGCTTCGATATTGGGCCTGTACCTGGCAATAACTCAATCAAAAACTCAATGTCTCTATCCGGTGGCATGCCTGGTAATTCCTCAGGAAATACATCAGGAAAATCCTTCACCACTGGTACTTCTTCTTGCACAACTCCTGTTAGGCAGTTTACTTGTGTCCTGTTTGGCACATGCCGGGATACATACTTGATCCTTCTTCCTTCTGGTGTGGTAAGCAAAATTGACTTACTAGCACACTCAATATTCCCTTCATACTTTGATAACCAATCCATGCCTAATATCACATCCAATCCTTGAGATTCCTATACTATTAGGTCTGAGGGAAAAACATAGTTTCCAATCCTTAATGGTAACCGATCACACCATCGTCTAGCCATAAACTCCGCTCCTGGTGAGCTTACTAACATGGGTGACCTAAGGGCTTGGGTTGGCAGGTTATATTTATCCACAAATCCCCTTGATATGTATGAATGCGATGCACCAGTGTCAAAAAGAACAAGTGCAGTAAATGACTTAACCAGAAACTTACCGATTACTGCATCAGGCTGATCTTCAACCTCCTCCACATTAACGTGGTTCACCTGTCCCCTATTGAAAGGGTTCGGCTTCTTCCCAGAGCTTCCATTGCCATTTCCATTCTGGCCTTCAGGACATTCATTGGCATAATGTCCGGTCTTCGAACACTTGAAACAAGTGACTTGACTCAGGTCTCTCTTGGTTGGGGTCGATGGGGTGGTCCGGTTCTGGCCGTTGCTTCCTCCATTCCCATTACCATTCTTGTGGCCATTATGGTTGTGCGAGCTACCTCCTCCATGGGTGTGCTGAAACTGAAATCCCGGTTTAGGGGCAAAACGGGGCTTCTGCTGGGCTCCAGAGTTATACTTCCCCTGTCCATATTTCCTCTTGCGGTTCTCAATCTGCTGTTGCTTCCCTTCAATCATGATGGCACGATCTACCAACTCCTGGTAGTTGTTGAAACTTGCTACCATCAACTGCATGCTTAGTTCATCATTCAGTCCTTCCAGAAACTTCTCCTGCTTAGCTGCATCCGTAGCAACGTCATCTGGGGCATAACGTGCTAACTTGCTGAAATCGTCAACGTACTGGCCAACTGTCCTTCCTCCTTGGCGTAAGTTGCGAAACTCACGCTTCTTCATGGCCATAGCTCCTGCTGAAACATGGGCAGTGCGGAAAGCTTGCTGAAACTGATCCCATGTGACAGTGTCAACTGGGTAAGTGGCTGTGAAATTCTCCCACCATGCTGCCGCGGGTCCGTCAAGCTGGTGAGCGGCAAACTTCACTTTCTCACCATCCGTGCATCCTGCAGTGGTCAACTCCCTTCCTATCTTGCGGAGCCAATCGTCTGCTACTATCGGCTCGGTGCTACTGGAAAACACCGGCGGATTTAGCCTAAGGAAACGGGCTAAGTGGTCAACAGGTGGTGGTGGTGGTGGGTTGTTGTTGTTGTTCTGCTGGTTCTGGACTAACATCTGCATCAATTGATTCTGCTGCTGGATCAACTGAGTGAGCTCCGGTGGGAATCCATTGTCACGTCTCGGAGGCATCTGAGGGTTTAGAAAAGACGAGAATTAAGAATAGAGTGAGGTCTAAAGAGAAAACACTACCCCAATGCACATGAGCAAATGCACACAAAATCACTTCATTCAATCAAACAAGGGCTTACAATCGGTCTAAAACTATCGCAAAAGTGCTCGACTATAATGTTTACATGGGGGAAATACTACTACTATCTGGTGGTCATCTAGAAATTTGAACCGGTGGAAGACTCCATGATATCTGCTCCAGCTTCGTCTTCAAAGTCGGGTTCACTTGGATCCGAATCGGTGTCATCGATGATGATGTAGTTGTCCGGACATGCGACGTACTCGTCTTCCTCCTGGGATGCTAACTTCCTCTTGAGTTCTTCAATCTCCTGCTTAAGATCGCCATTGTGTCTTGCTAGAGCTACGATCTCGTCCATGTAGTCCTTGCGTGTAGACTTCAGTTCTCCTTCTAGCTCGATGATCCTTGCCTTCGCATTCTTCAACTCTATCATATCATTGCACATCTGGTTCTCGTGGCGTCGAATGTGCTGGTTTAACTCCTGGATGAAAGATGCAATGGATCTATCCTTCTTGGTGCTGACTAACTCCCATTGTTCATCTCGGCGTCCGCAAATCTGGTAGATAGTGTCCTTGAGGTCTTCTTGATAAACTTCTCCAATGCGTCCTATGGTGATATGAGCTGCCATGCTCCTTCCCAGACTCCAGGTTGGTGCATTGAAAACACTATCTATAGGGCTTCGTGATTGGCGCGAATGTCCTTCCCGGAACATGAGCTTGAATCTTCCAGCGCTCCTCTTCAGGCAGAGTGGCGTTGAAGGTTCCCGTGAAGCTTGGTAATCCAATGTTCAGGTACTTGGTGACTTCCTTCAGGTGAAATCCAAATGGTGTGCCTTCATCCGGTTGGGCGTACTTAATCTTCGCGTTCGTCATCCTAAAAGAGTAGAAAAGATGAGGAGTTAGAAAATGAGAAGAGAATGGTAATCTATGGCTTTAACTTAGTGGTCGTGTCCTACAGTCAGCGTGTGCTCTGATACCATCTCTGTGGCGACCCGACCCGAATGGATCAAGTCTACTGTGCTCCGGTGTCATCCCTGGATCAGTAATGCTGACACCACACAGTACATCGAAGGATTTATAGCAGAGTGGCAATCACACACTTATTACATCGTTGTCTCAAAGAGAACTTATTACAATAAATATGGCTTAAGGCCATCTAATGTCGATAACAGCGGAAGACTCGGAAGATAAATGGGTCCATCAACTCCAACGGCATCACTGAGTATAGAACCACGACCTAAAAGCACCTTACTCGTTGTCTGAAAAGTCTGCAACATGAGAAGTTGCAGCCCGAAAACGGGTCAGCACATGGAATATGCTGGCAATGTAACACATAGAGAGTAATGGAATGAAACAGCTATACTATATGCATATATGGCTGGTGGAAAGCTCTATGGTTACAGTTTTGCGTAAAGCCAGTTTTTCCCTACTACAAAGGAATAAATTTATTTAACTATCATGGTAGTTGTTGAACATCGAGAATGGTTGACAGCATTCCGATCCCAATTAAGTGAACAATTAAAACCCAACAACATTAATTAGAAGTAACATGATGAGATTCACATGATATTCAAGTACTAGATACTCAAGTTGTCCATAACCGGGGACACGGCTAATCATGATTAGTTTGTACACTCTGCAGAGGTTTGCGCACTTTTCCCCACATGACTCGATCGCCTCCGTTTGTTTTCTCGCACTACATGGTGTTTGAGAAACGGATGACCGAGACATAGTCTTTCAGAAGCGCTAGCACCTTACATGTGGGGTAGACCGTACCACCTACAACCCCTACATCTGCTAGTCCACCCCGTAAGAGTTCGCACAACTTAGTCAACTATGCCAGAGCCCATAATAGCATGTGGCTGCACACGGAAGTTTCTAGCATGAATGATCTTATGATCCCTTTGAGCCTGGGTGGCGGTCCAAAAAAAACAGGCAAGTCCTGATAGACATCAGGTGCCTCAATCCACCCAGATGTGTGTTTAAGTTGCCACCTTAGATAAACCATTAAAATTATCAACTCACATCTGTCATGGATATCACTCACCCAATCCACGTCTACTAGCATAGCATGGCATAATAAGCAAACGTAGAAGTAACTCCCAAAGGTTTCATAATAAACAGGTAATAGGTACTACCTCATCTACTTCCCATCCCACAATTTAATTAGATCCTAATCATGCAATGTGTGAGGATTGATCTAATGCAATAAAACATGGGTTGTAGAAAAGGTATGATCAAAGTGTTACTTGCCTTGCTGATGATCCGTGAGACCTAGGGTTTCAAAGTAACAGGCGGCGCAATCCGGGTGATCTATTGCAGACAAACAACAAGCACACAATAAGTACTCATCTAATGCATAGGTAAAACTCTAACAAGAGATCGAACCAGAAAGTTCAACTTAAGAACTCCGGTTGCAAAGAAAGAAAGAACCGAACAAAGAAACCGAAAACAAACGGCAGAAGAAAACAACTCGGTTCTAGCAAGTTGAAACTAGGTCAAAACTTTACAGTAGCAAAAACTTGTTTAAGTTGATTAGACGGAACGGCGGTTTCGAAACGAAACTCCAGGCGCTTGAATCACCTGATTCCGAAAAATGAGCGAGAAGATAAACTAGAACGAAGATCGGATCTATGATCGCGATCGCGGAATAAATCCGACGAGAAGAAAAAGAAGAACGGTTAAACAAATGGACGTTCGTTAACCTAGAAGAATCCTATGATCACGTTCGTTAGGACGAACGGTCCGGCAAACGGTCCAAAGGCAACTAAATTGGAAAAGAAAACGAATCCGATCTAGGGTTTCGGAGAAGAAAACCGAAACAAAAAACCGATCTAGAAAACGAATCAGAAGAGAAGAAAAGAATCGGAACAATTAGAAGAAAACGATCCAAGGAAAAGAGATGCCGGGCAACCTCGGGAGGCGGGCTTCGGGCGGCAGTGGCTAAGGGCGGCAGCGGCGGCTAAGGGCGGCGGCGGCGCGGCTAAGGTGGCAGCGGCGCGGCTAAGGCGGCGGCGTGGGGCTGCGCGCTGCTGCATGCTGCGGCTTAGGAGGAGAGGGGCTTGGGATTGATGTGATGAGGGGGGGGTTGGGGTGTATTTATATTGGTGAGGGGAGGGGGTTTCTTGGGGTAGGGGACAAGAAATAGAGTAGGAATAGGAAAGAAAAAGAGGAAACGGAGTAGGACTAAAGTCCTACTAGGACTCCAAAAGGGGCGGCGGCGGCGGCCTCCTGGCGCCTGGCGCGCGCGGCGCGGGCGATGGCCTGGCCGGCCGGCTGCTGGCTGGGCCTTGGCCCAGGGCGCTGCAAGATTTTTTTTAAATAGTTCCACGCGCAGAAAAATAAAGGAAAAAGAAACTAAATGAACTCCAAAAATTCTAAAGTAAACTTTCCCCGACTCCTAAAATGCGTCGAACAAAATGAACTTTTCTCCGGGCCAAAAATGCAATTTTTTGAAAAGACGCATTTTTCCTATCCAAAGGAAACAAACAAAACTCCGGCAAAACCAAAGTTTGATTTATTCATTAGATCTTCATTTTTTTCCTAACTTTGGGAAAGTCATATTGTTCCCTCTCTCATATTTGATATTGGAAAAATAATTGAAGATGAAATAAAATAAATCAAATGATCCTCTTTTCAAATTTGAGAAAACTCTCAATATGAAAATAACGAAATCTCCAACTCTCTCCGAAGGTCCTTGAGTTGCGTGAAATTTCTAGGATCAACCAAAATGCAAGAAAAATATGGTATGCATGATGATCTAGTGTATAACATTCCAAATTGAAAATTTGGGATGTTACAAACCTACCCCCCTTAAGATGAATCTCGCCCTCGAGATTCGGGTTGGCTAGAAAATAGGTGAGGGTGGTCCTTGAGCAAATCTTCTTCTCTCTCCCAGGTGGCTTCATCCTCTGAATGGTGGTTCCACTGAACTTTGCAAAACTTGATAACCTTGCTGCGAGTAACTCTGCTGGCAAAGTCGAGAATCTTGACTGGCTTCTCCTCATACGTTAAGTCATCCTCCAACTGAATCGCTTCGAGTGGTACGGTATCTCTTAGCGGTATCTCCGCCATCTCGGCATGACATTTCTTCAGCTGAGAAACATGAAATACATCATGAACTCCTGACAGTCCCTCTGGTAATTCCAACTTATAAGCGACTTCTCCCATACGTTGCAAGATCTTATATGGTCCAACGAAACGCGGTGCTAATTTTCCCTTAACTCCAAAGCGCTTAACTCCTCGAAGTGGGGATACTCGAAGATAAACTCTGTCTCCGGTTTCGTAAATTGTCTCCTTGCGTTTAGAATCTGCGTAGCTCTTCTGCCTGGACTGGGCTACCTTGAGCCTATCGCGAATCAACTTAACTTTCCGTTCAGACTCCTTAATCAAATCTGGTCCAAAGAATTGACGGTCTCCAACTTCGTCCCATGACAACGGTGTCCTGCACCTCCTTCCGTATAAAGCTTCGAAAGGTGCCATCTTTAAACTGGTTTGGTAACTGTTGTTATAAGAAAACTCCGCATACGGCAAGTTATCGTCCCAGCTAGATCCATAATCTAGTGCACAAGCTCTCAGCATATCTTCCAAAATCTGATTGACTCTCTCGGTCTGTCCATCTGTCTGTGGATGAAAAGCTGTGCTGAACTCTAGTCTGGTTCCTAAAGTTTCATGCAACTGATTCCAAAACTTTGAGGTAAATTGGGTTCCTCTATCTGATACGATACTCCTCGGAACTCCATGCAAACAAATGATCCTAGTCATGTATATCTTCGCCAACTTAGCACTGGTGTAAGTGGTCTTAACTGGAATAAAATGTGCTACCTTTGTCAAACGATCAACTACTACCCATATCGAATCATAGCCTGCTTTGTCCTGGGTAGTCCTGTGATAAAATCCATGCCTATCTTATCCCACTTCCATTCGGGTATCGGCAATGGTTGTAACAATCCTGCTGGCTTCTGATGCTCTGCCTTTACTCTCTGACATACGTCACAAACTGCTACATATGCTGCAATATCCTTCTTCATTCCGGTCCACCAGAATGTTTCCTTCAAATCCAAATACATCTTGGTATTCCCTGGGTGAATCGAATACGGTGAATCATGTGCCTCTTGCAAAATCAACTTCCTGATCTCCGGGTCATTGGGCACATAAACACGGTCCTCAAACCATAGGGTATCGTGCTCATCCTCACGAAATCCCTTTGCTTTTCCTTCGCTCAATTTCTCTTTTATAGCAGCAATCTCCTTGTCAGATTTCTGAGCTTCTCTGATCTTATCCATCAATGTTGACTGAATCTCCAATGCTGCTACATAGCCTCTCGGAACTATTTCCAAACATAGCTCACGGAGGTTTTCTGCTAACTCCTTGGGTATTTTCCTCGTCATTAGAGTATTGACATGGCTCTTACGGCTCAATGCGTCAGCTACTACATTAGCTTTTCCGGGATGGTAATGCAATCTCATATCATAATCCTTGATGAGCTCCAACCATCTCCTCTGTCTGAGGTTCAACTCCTTCTGCGTGAAAATGTACTTCAAACTCTTGTGATCCGTGTACACCTCACAATGATTTCCAATGAGGAAATGTCTCCACGTTTTCAATGCATGCACTACGGCTGCTAACTCCAAATCATGCGTGGCATAATTCAACTCATGAGGCTTCAGTTGCCCCGAAGCATACGAAACAACTCTCCCTTCCTGCATAAGCACTGCTCCAAGTCCTCGACGTGAAGCGTCGCAATACACCTCATAATCCTTGGTCTGATCTGGCAAAATCAATACTGGTGAGGTAACCAAGCGTTTCTTCAACTCCTGGAAACTAGCCTCACACTTCTCAGTCCATTTGAACTTAGTATCCTTCTTCAACAACTCCGTCATAGGCTTCGCAATCTTTGAGAAATTCTCAATGAATCTCCGGTAGTATCCTGCGAGTCCAAGAAAACTCCGGATCTCTCCAACTGTCGTTGGTGATTCCCATTCGGTTACTGTCTCAACCTTAGGGGTCAACTGCTATACCTTCTCCGGATATAACGTGTCGGAGGAATCCATCTTCCTTCAACCAAAACTCACATTTGCTGAATTTGGCGTATAACTGATGTTCCCTTAGTTTCTCCAAAACCAAACGCAAATGTTCCTTATGCTCCTCTTCATTCTTTGAATAAACCAGAATGTCATCGATGAACACTACGACGAACTTATCCAGAAACTCCATAAACACTTTGTTCATCAGGTTCATAAAATAGGCAGGTGCGTTAGTCAATCCAAATGACATAACGGTATACTCATACAGTCCATATCTCGTGGTGAATGCTGTCTTAGGTATGTCCTGCTCTCGAATCTTCAACTGATGGTACCCTGATCGCAAATCGATCTTGGAAAACACTTTAGCTCCTTGCAACCGATCAAACAAATCGTTGATCATTGGCAGTGGGTACCTATTCTTGATGGTTACTTCATTCAATCCCCGATAATCTACAACCATCCTTAATGATCCATCCTTCTTTTCCACTAGAAGTACGGGTGATCCCCAAGGCGAAGAACTTGGGCGAATGTAACCTTTATCCAATAACTCCTTAATCTGATTCTTAATTTCTACCAAATCCTTTGCTGGCATCCGGTATGGTCGCTTTGATATTGGGCCTGTACCTGGCAATAACTCAATCAAAAACTCAATGTCTCTATCCGGTGGCATGCCTGGCAACTCTTCAGGAAATACATCAGGAAAATCCTTCACCACTGGTACTTCTTCTTGCACAACTCCTGTTAGGCAATTCACTTGTGTCCTGTTTGGCACATACCGGGATACATACTTGATCCTTCTTCCTTCTGGTGTGGTAAGCAAAATTGACTTACTAGCACACTCAATATTCCCTTCATACTTTGATAACCAATCCATGCCTAATATCACATCCAATCCTTGAGATTCCAATACTATTAGGTCTGAGGGAAAAAACATAGTTTCCAATCCTTAATGGTAACCGATCACACCATCTTTTAGCCATAAACTCCGCTCCTGGTGAGCTTACTAACATGGGTGACCTAAGGGCTTGGGTTGGCAGGTTATATTTAACCACAAATCCCCTTGATATGTATGAATGCGATGCACCAGTGTCAAAAAGAAAAAGTGCAGTAAATGACTTAACCAGAAACTTACCGATTACTGCATCAGGCTGATCTTCAACCTCCTCCACATTAACGTGGTTCACCTGTCCCCTATTGAAAGGGTTCGGCTTCTTCCCAGAGCTTCCATTGACATTTCCATTCTGGCCTTCAGGACATTCATTGGCATAATGCCCTGGTCTTGGAACACTTGAAGCAAGTGACGTGACTCAGGTCCTTTTTGGCTGGGGTGGATGGGGTGTTCCGATTCTGGCTGTTGCTTCCTCCATTCCCATTACCATTCTTGTGGCCATTATGGTTGTGCGAGCTACCTCCTCCATGGGTGTGCTGAAACTGAAATCCCGGTTTAGGGGCAAAACGGGGCTTCTGCTGGGCTCCAGAGTTATACTTCCCCTGTCCATACTTCCTCTTGCGGTTCTCAATCTGCTGTTGCTTCCCTTCAATCATGATGGCACGATCTACCAACTCCTGGTAGTTGTTGAAACTTGCTACCATCAATTGCATGCTTATTTCATCATTCAATCCTTCCAGAAACTTCTCCTGCTTAGCTGCATCCATAGCAACGTCATCTGGGGCATAACGTGCTAACTTGCTGAAGTCGTCAACGTACTGGCCAACTGTCCTACCTCCTTGACGTAAGTTGTGAAACTCATGCTTCTTTATGGCCATAGCTCCTGCTGAAACATGGGCAGTGCAGAAAGCTTGCTGAAACTGATCCCATGTGACAGTGTCAACTGGGTAAGTGGCTGTGAAATTCTCCCACCATGCTGCCGCGGGTCCGTCAAGCTGGTGAGCGGCAAACTTCACTTCCTCACCATCCGTGCATCCTGCAGTGGTCAACTCCCTTCCTATCTTGCGGAGCCAATCGTCTGCTACTATCGGCTCGGTGCAACTGGAAAACACCGGCGGATTCAGCCTAAGGAAACGGGCTAAGTGGTCAACATGTGGTGGTGGTGGTGGGTTGTTGTTGTTGTTCTGCTGGTTCTGGACTAACATCTGCATCAATTGATTCTGCTGCTGGATCAACTGAGTGAGCTCCGGTGGGAATCCATTGTCACGTCTCGGAGGCATCTGAGGGTTTAGAAAAGACGAGAATTGAGAATAGAGTGAGGTCTAAAGGGAAAACACTACCCCAATGCACATGAGCAAATGCACACAAAATCACTTCATTCAATCAAACAAGGGCTTACAATCGGTCTAAAACTATCGCAAAAGTGCTCGAACTATAATGTTTACATGGGGGAATACTACTACTATCTGGTGGTCATCTAGAAATTTGAACCGGTGGAAGACTCCATGATATCTGCTCCAGCTTCGTCTTCAAAGTCGGGTTCACTTGGATCCGAATCGGTGTCGTCGATGATGATGTAGTTGTCCGGACATGCGACGTACTCGTCTTCCTCCTGGGATGCTAACTTCCTCTTGAGTTCTTCAATCTCCTGCTTAAGATCGCCATTGTGTCTTGCTAGAGCTACGATCTCGTCCATGTAGTCCTTGCGTGTAGACTTAAGTTCTCCTTCTAGCTCGATGATCCTTGCCTTCGCATTCTTCAACTCTATCATATCATTGCACATCTGGTTCTCGTGGCGTCGAATGTGCTGGTTTAACTCCTGGATGAAAGATGCAATGGATCTATCCTTCTTGGTGCTGACTAACTCCCATTGTTCATCTCGGCGTCCGCAAATCTGGTAGATAGTGTCCTTGAGGTCTTCTTGATAAACTTCTCCAATGCGTCCTATGGTGATATGAGCTGCCATGCTCCTTCCCAGACTCCAGGTTGGTACATTGAAAACACTATCTATAGGCTTCGTGATTGGCGCGAATGTCCTTCCCGGAACGTGAGCTTGAATCTTCCAGCGCTCCTCTTCAGGCAGAGTGGCGTTGAAGGTTCCCGTGAAGCTTGGTAATCCAATGTTCAGGTACTTGGTGACTTCCTTCAGGTGAAATCCAAATGGTGTGCCTTCATCCGGTTGAGCGTACTTAATCTTCGCGTTCGTCATCCTAAAAGAGTAGAAAAGATGAGGAGTTAGAAAATGAGAAGAGAATGGTGATCTATGGCTTTAACTTAGTGGTCGTGTCCTACAGTCAGCGTGTGCTCTGATACCATCTCTGTGGCGACCCGACCCGAATGGATCAAGTCTACTGTGCTCCAGGTGTCATCCCTGGATCAGTAATGCTGACACCACACAGTACATCGAAGGATTTATAGCAGAGTGGCAATCACACACTTATTACATCGTTGTCTCAAAGAGAACTTATTACAATAAATATGGCTTAAGGCCATCTAATGTCGATAACAGCGGAAGACTCGGAAGATAAATGGGTCCATCAACTCCAACGGCATCACTGAGTATAGGACCACGACCTAAAAGCACCTTACTCGTCGTCTGAAAAGTCTGCAACATGAGAAGTTGCAGCCCGAAAACGGGTCAGCACATGGAATATGCTGGCAATGTAACACATAGAGAGTAATGGAATGAAACAGCTATACTATATGCATATATGGCTGGTGGAAAGCTCTATGGTTATAGTTTTTGCGTAAAGCCAGTTTTTCCCTACTACAAAGGAATAAATTCATTTAACTATCATGGTAGTTGTTGAACATCGAGAATGGTTGACAGCATTCCGATCCCAATTAAGTGAACAATTAAAACCCAACAATATTAATTAGAAGTAACATGATGAGATTCACATGATATTCAAGTACTAGATACTCAAGTTGTCCATAACCGGGGACACGGCTAATCATGATTAGTTTTGTACACTCTGCAGAGGTTTGCGCACTTTTCCCCACAAGACTCGATCGCCTCCGCTTGTTTTCTCGCACTACATGGCGTTTGAGAAACGGATGACCGAGACACAGTCTTTCAGAAGCGCTAGCACCTTACATGTGGGTAGACCGTACCACCTACAACCCCTACATCTGCTAGTCTACCCATAAGAGTTCGCACGACTTAATCAACTATGCCAGAGCCCATAATGGCTTGTGGCTGCACACGGAAGTTACTAGCATGAATGATCTTATGATCCCTTTGAGCCTGGGTGGCGGTCCAAAAAAAAACAGGCAAGTCCTGATAGACATCAGGTGCCTCAATCCACCCAGATGTGTGTTTAAGTTGCCACCTTAGATAAACCATTAAAATTATCAACTCACATCTGTCATGGATATCACTCACCCAATCCACGTCTACTAGCATAGCATGGCATAATAAGCAAACGTAGAAGTAACTCCCAAAGGTTTCATAATAAACAGGTAATAGGTACTACCTCATCTACTTCCCATCCCACAATTTAATTAGATCCTAATCATGGAATATGTGAGGATTGATCTAATGCAATAAAACATGGGTTGTAGAAAAGGTATGATCAAAGTGTTACTTGCCTTGCTGATGATCCGCGAGACCTAGGGTTTCGAAGTAACAGGCGGCGCAATCCGGGTGATCTATTGCAGACAAACAACAAGCACACAATAAGTACTCATCTAATGCACAGGTAAAACTCGAACAAGAGATCAAACCAGAAAGTTCAACTTAAGAACTCCGGTTGCAAAGAAAGAAAGAGCCGAAGAAAGAAACCGAAAACAAACGGCAGAAGAAAACAACTCGGTTCTAGCAAGTTGAAACTAGGTCAAAAATTTACAGTAGCAAAAACTTGTTTAAGTTGGTTAGACGGAACGGCGGTTTCAAAACGAAACTCCAGGCGCTTGAATTACCTGATTCCGAAAAACGAGTGAGAAGATAAACTAAAACGAAGATCGGATCTATGATCGCGATCGTGGAATATATCCGACGAGAAGAAAAAGAAGAACGGTTAAACGAACGGACGTTCGTTAACCTAGAAGAATCTGGTGATCACGTTCGTTAGGACGAACGGTCCGGCGAACGGTCCAAAGGCAACTAAATCGGAAAAGAAAACGAATCCGATCTAGGGTTTCGGAGAAGAAAACCGAAACGAAAAACTGATCTAGAAAATGAATCAGAAGAGAAGAAAAAGAATCGGAACGATTAGAAGAAAACGATCCGAGGAAAAGAGACGCGGGGCAACCTCGGGAGGCGGGCTCCGGGCGGCGGCGGCTAAGGGCGGCGGCGGCGCGGCTAAGGCGGTGGCTTGGGGCTACGCGCTGCTGCTTGCTGCGGCTTAGGAGGAGAGGGGCTTGGGATTGATGTGAGGAGGGGGGTTTGGGGTGTATTTATATTGGTGAGGGGAGGGGGTTTCTTGGGGTAGGGGACAAGAAATAGAGTAGGAATAGGAAAGAAAAAGAGGAAACGGAGTAGGACTAAAGTCCTACTAGGACTCCAAAAGGGGCGGCGGCGGCGGCCTCCTGGCGCCTGGCGTGCGCGACGCGGGCGATGGCCTGGCCGGCCGGCTGCTGGCTGGGCCTTGGCCCAGGGCGCTGCAAGATATTTTTTTAAATAGTTCCACACGCAGAAAAACAAAGGAAAAAGAAACTAAACGAACTCCAAAATTCTAAAGTAAACTTTCCCCGACTCCTAAAATGAGTCGAACAAAATGAAGTTTTCTCCGGGCCAAAAATGCAAATTTTTGAAAACATGCATTTTTCCTATCCAAAGGAAACAAACAAAACTCTGGCAAAACCAAAGTTTGATTTATTCGTTAGATCTTCATTTTTTTCCTAACTTTGGGAAAGTCATATTATTCCCTCTCTCATATTTGATATTGGAAAAATAATTGAAGATGAAATAAAATAAATCAAATGATCCTCTTTTCAAATTTGAGAAAACTCTCAATATGAAAATAACGAAATCTCCAACTCTCTCCAAAGGTCCTTGAGTTGCGTGAAATTTCTAGGATCAACCAAAATGCAAGAAAAATATGTTATGCATGATGATCTTGTGTATAACATTCCAAATTGAAAATTTGGGATGTTACACTGCCCAACGGCCACCGTCCGCTACGAAGCTCGCCGCTGGCGACTCCGCCCACCCCAGGGACCATAGCGACCACCGAAGGGACCGCCTCGACCCCCTGAGCCCGCGGATGGCCTCGGTTTCTCGAACGGTACCACCATTCGCCGGCGTTGATTGCCGGAGCCTCGCCTCTGTTCGGCCAGAGGAAGAAGGAGGCGGGGGCGACTGGTCAAACCTGACCAGTGGGCCTCCCGGACCCACTATCAGCGACCCAGCCCCGCCCGCGTGGTTTTAAGTGGAAGCACAAAATCCTAAAGTATGTCTCTCCTGCTTCGAAAGCGTATTCTCATCGAAACGTTTTCCTTTTTCTGTTTTATTTTAAAAACAAAATTTGACTGGCTATAACTTTTTAAATATAAATCCAAATGAATTGATTCTTTTTCTGTTGTTTCCCAAATATTGTCTAGTTTATTTTCATATTTATTTCAAAAAAAATTAAACAACTTTTTTGTGCTGTTTTTAAAGTATGTGTTATTTGAATATTTTTAAAAATAGGAGTTTGAAGAAGGAGAAAACTTTCAAAAGTGTTGGAATGCACCCTGCCTCTCCACGACTTGAAGGCAAGCATTCTGAACCCTGGCATAATATTGTGTGTGTTATTTGACACGGTCACAACACCACCTCGACAAGGAGTATCCGTTATTTTATGCGATGATATGTTCATACTCATGGGTGCATATTGATGACTTCATGCTATTGGAGTTTGGTATGTTTGTGATAGTAGTCACCATCACATGCCTTTCATGCATACCGGAAGGAATCCAGAAAAGCCTCTGTCTTGGGTAGACACGGGCTTGACTCTAGTCCTCCGTCGAGATGGTTGTGTCCGGTACGGCATGATGAGGTATGACGAGTGGTGATTCTGTCTGTTGGTTGAAAGATATTTGTTATGCGAATCTTGAAGGGAATACTTAAACCTCCTGAGTCGACCGTAGATCGAGTCTTGTTCCAGCAACCCCCATACTTGTTTCGTGCTGCCACTTGTCCCTGCCGTAGGTAGGGTACGGTTCAGTAAGTTGTCAACCCCTGTCTTAGCACACACCGTACAGAGAGGCCATGGTGGAGGATACCGGCTGCATCCGGTAGGCATGCCACCTGGTCCGGGGGCATGGGTGTTTCCGGTTGGGACCGAGAGGGGGGCACCCCTTAGAGCGTGCGATTGAAATTTGATCCCATGCTACGCGAGGTTGTAGCCTCCCCACTTAGAGTTTTGCTTAACAGGTGTCGTGGGTGGTTCCAGACACGAGTAAAGTTAAGCTGGTGTGTGCAAGTCAGGCGTGTTTTCGACTAAAAGACCGTAGATGGAATTAGTTCCGATGGACTAAAGAAATCCGTTACTCGTGGGTAAAGAGTACACCCTCTGCATAGATATTATACCTATTCGAATAGCCGTGTCCATGGTTAAGGACTACAGTCTGGGATGGGTCAAGTGTCGATCTTAGTGTCGGTCTTCGGAGGAGAAACTACTAACCCAGAACATGAATCATGACTTGTGACGTATGATGATTAAGATTATTACTATTATGGACTAACCATTTATGTTATTTGAATTATTGAGTATCCCTGGGACGGTTCTACCTCCTGGATATTCGCTATGATTATTCTTATATAAGCCCTTTATGTGGTGTCGCTCAGACGCCCGACTATGGCATGCTTGTCATTTCATTTACTTATAAGCCCTTTATGTGGTGTCGCACAGATGCCCGACTGTGGCATGCTTGTTATTTCATTTACTTATAAGCCCTTTATGTGGTGTCAACAGACGCCCGACTATGGCATGCTCGTTATTCCTTTTATATATAAGCCCTTTCTGTGGTGTCGCCCAGACGCCCGACTGAGGCATGCTTCATATTATTATCCTTTCGAGGCGTCGCTTCAGACACCCGAACGGTGTTTTTTTTTCATTTCTACCCCCTGATTGTTTACTCATGTTTTATTTTAATGATCTGCTTGCGTGCATCAGGAACCTTATTTCATAAATGACGAAGTGATCATAGAATATTTCAAAACATGATTATCAGTGGCTATATTATACCTGTGTTCTCAATGTTTGCGAGTACATTCAAAGTATTCACTGGCTTGTCCCTGGCTATTGTGTTGGCCAGATTTCTTGCGTGGAGCGGAGCGTTGTGATGACAGCCCCGGAACCTACGCAATGGTGATAGCAGCCTCGCGAAGATAGGAGTTATCCTGGTCAGCTGTTCCTGTGGGAAATGGAGTCTCATAGACGCTGATGATCCGCAAACCGCTTCCGCCATCGACCACTAGAAACCAATTGGTGTACTCGTAGGCCAGAATGGTCTTGTACTACATGTTTTGTACTTTGCTTGGAATTTCTGTATCAAGTTGGTGCCTCATCAGCTAACCGTAATCCTGGGGCTGGTGAGCACAAGGGCCATTTTCCGGGAAATTAATATCCCGAAAAACCGGTCCGGACAATCACCATCGTCACTGGCGCGACACCTTGATCTCCATCGTAGCATCGTTGTCGTCTCGCCAATCTTATGCTTCTACGACTATCGCTACCGCTTAGTGATAAAGTAAAGCATTACAGGGCGATTGCATTGCATACAATAAAGCGACAACCATATGGCTCCTGCCAGTTGCCGATAACTCGGTTATAAAACATGATCATCTCATACAATAAAATATAGCATCACGTCTTGACCATATCACATCACAACATGCCTTGCAAAAACAAGTTAGACGTCCTCTACTTTGTTGTTGCAAATTTTACGTGGCTGCTACGGGCTTAGCAAGAACCGTTCTTACCTACGCATCAAAACCACAACGATAGTTTGTCAAGTTGGTGCTGTTTTAACCTTCGCAAGGACTGGGCGTAGCCACACTCGGTTCAACTAAAGTTGGAGAAACTGATACCCACCAGCCACTTGTGTGCAAAGCACGTCGGTAGAACCAGTATCGCGTAAGCATACGCGTAATGTCGGTCCGGGCCGCTTCATCCAACAATACCGCCGAACCAAATTATGACATGCTGGTAAGCAGTATGACTTATATCGCCCACAACTTACTTGTGTTCTACTCGTGCATATGACATCTACGCATAAAACCAAGCTCGGATGCCATTGTTGGGGAACATAGTAATTTCAAAAAATTCCTACGCACACGCAAGATCATGGTGATGCATAGCAACGAGAGGGGAGAGTGCTGTCTACGTACCCTCGTAGACCGAAAGCGGAAGCGTTAGCACAACGCGGTTGATGTAGTCGTACGTCTTCATGATCCGACCGATAAAGTACCGAACGCACGGCACCTCCGAGTTCAGCACACGTTCAGCCCGATGACGTCCCTCGAACTCCGATCCAGCCGAGTGTTAAGGGAGAGTTTCTTTAGCATGACGGCGTGGTGACGATGTTGATGTTCTACCGACGCAGGTCTTCGCCTAAGCACCGCTACAGTATTATCGAGGTGGACTATGGTGGAGGGGGCACCGCATATGGTTAAAAGATCAAACAGATCAATTGTTGTGTCTTTGGGGTGCCCCCTGCCCCCGTATATAAAGGAGCAAGGGGGGAGGCGGCCGGCCTAGGAGGAGGGCGCGCCAAGGGGGGAGTCCTACTCCCACCGGGAGTAGGACTCCTCCTTCCCTTGTTGGAGTAGGAGAGAAGGAAAGAGGGGGAGAGGAAGAAGGAAAAAGGGGCTGCACCCCTTGTCCAATTCGGACCAGAGGGGGGGTGCACGCCTCCTTCCTTTTGGCCTCTCTCCTCTATTCCCGTATGGCCCAATAAGGCCCATATACTCCCCGGCGAATCCCCGTAACTCTCCGGTACTTCGGTAAATACCCGAATCACTCGGAACCTTTTCGATGTCCGAATATAGTCGGCCAATATATCGATCTTTACGTCTCGACCATTTCGAGACTCCTCGTCATGTCCCCAATCTCATCCGGGACTCCGAACTACCTTCGGTACATCAAAACACATAAACACATAATATAACCGTCATCGAAACGTTAAGCGTGCGGACCCTGCGGGTTCGACAACTATGTAGACATGACCGAGACACGTCTCTGGTCAATAACCAATAGCGGAACCTGGATGCTCATATTGGCTCCAACATATTCTACAAAGATCTTTAACGGTCAGACCGCATAACAACATATGTTGTTCCCTTTGTCATCGGTATGTTACTTGCCCGAGATTCGATCGTCGGTATCTCAATACCTAGTTCAATCTCGTTACCGGCAAGTCTCTTTACTCGTTCCGTAATACATCATCCCGCAACTAACTCATTAGTTGCAATGCTTGCAAGGCTTAAGTGATGTGCATTACCGAGAGGTCCCAGAGATACCTCTCCGACAATCGGAGTGGCAAATCCTAATCTCGAAATACGCCAACCCAACAAGTACCTTCGGAGACACCTGTAGAGCACCTTTATAATCACCCAGTTACTTGTGACGTTTGGTAGCACACAAAGTGTTCCTCCAGTAAACGGGAGTTGCATAATCTCATAGTCATATGAACATGTATAAGTCATGAAGAAAGCAGTAGCAACATACTAAACGATCGAGTGCTAAGCTAACGGAATGGGTCAAGTCAATCACATCATTCTCCTAATGATGTGATCCCATTAATCAAATGACAACTCATGTCTATGGCTAGGAAACATAACCATCTTTGATTAACGAGCTAGTCAAGTAGAGGCATACTAGTGACACTCTATTTGTCTATGTATTCACACATGTATTATGTTTTCAGTTAATACAACTCTAGCATGAATAATAAACATTTATCATGAAATAAGGAAATAAATAATAACTTTATTATTGTCTCTAGGGCATATTTCCTTCAAAAATATGGTTAATAGGATATTCACTGCAGCCATACTAAAATAGTTTGTTATTTACAACTAAACTATATTGTTTTTCATATGATATTGACCAAAGAATGAAAACTCTATTACCAAATACAAGAACGTATTATAGAAAAATAATGTTGACACGTGGGAACTATGTGTCAAGGTATTGGTGATCTATGTATGCGTTTGACTTTAGTTTTTCTATTTCCCCTATTAGAGCTTGTAACACTGTTTCAACAAAAATCGTAACACAAACAACTAACACATATTTATATGTTACTTGCTGAATATATATGTAACACATTCTACCAACACATACTTATATGTTATTGTCGCAATATCTCTGTAACAGATTTTGGGGCCTTGTATAGTATGTGTTACTCGCTATGATTGAACACAAATTATGTGTTACTGTAATTTTCCTTGTCACACATTTTTCTATCTGTTACATGATTGTGTTACTTAATGTCTGTTTTGTTGTAGTGCACATGCCAACCTACTCCATCACCATGATGGTGCTCCACCACACCGCCCTGAACTGCCACGCAGCCCGCGTCACAGCCCCCTCACACGCCACCAGACATTGCAGTTCCACGTTGCTCGGTTAGCAACATGTCCCCACACCACCACGCGACCTCCAGGCAGCAAATCCGCACCGCCGGGCCACCTACGCGACCCCAGGCGGTAGATTCGCGCTACTGGCCCCATGTGCGCAGCGCCACGCCTGCTCCCTCACCGCACCTCCTGCACTGCCGCACACAAGCGTAGACACACTCGCTCGCCTTCGTGTAGGCTGATATTAGGAAATTGTTTTGTTCAATGGGGTGATTATCATTGCGATGGTGCTGATATTAGACAGAGTCTGGGGAGAATAGATTTCTGCAATCCTGGGTTTTCATTACTAAGGTTGATATCTCTACTCCTAATGGAGCAGTTGGTAGTCTCGCTTCCAGGTTTTTTTCCGTCCCACCATCGTCTAGTTTTTTTTGGTCGTTTTTTTTTCATCGTTTTTTTCGTCTGGTTTTTGTTTCGTATTTCACCCCGCACGTAAAACAAACAGCCAACGCTCGATCTGTTTCATCTCAGCCCCGAGCCCCGAGAGGAGCCGCCGCCGCCGAGAGGAGACGCCCCAACCCCGAGAGGAGCCGCCGCCGCCGCCGGGGAACGAGAGGAGCCATCGCCTCCAGGTCGCCGTCGTCACACACCGCCTCCTCCAGGTCGCCGCCGTCACACACCGCCTCCTCCAGATCGCCGCCGTCGCACACTACCTCAGGTCCGTTGATCTCTCTCCTCCTCGCCACTCCTCACTGCCAGCCCCACACAGCTCTGCCTCCATGGCGGGGATTCGCTCTATGGCGTTCAAGAGAGGTGGCTGCAGCCGCCATGCTGCCGATCCGGTCCTTGCTGCTAGATTCGGACCTCTCCACCCCTCCTCTCGGTCCGATCCAATGGTGTTCGCATGACGTCGATCTCTCGGATGGCGTGAGGTCCTAGCGGCAACGTTAGGCCCTTGCGATTGGGGTCAATTTGAGGTGGCTCTGGTGGAAACGTGGAACACATCCCATTGTTACAGGGGCTCCCGAGGCGACATCCAGTTGCTCTGCGCGCGCGGGTTAATTTCACCTATGTTTGCTTTTGCGTTCGTTGTCCGCGCTCAATCTCTGCCACTGGTGGTGCAAGCTCCGCATGCACTCGTCCGAGCTTGCCGAGCAGTCTGCACTGAAGCAAACTCACTGGTCGTCCTTTTCCTTTTCAGTTTGAGATAGACAGAAGTACTTCCAAACTTATTTGATTTTTTGTTTGTGTATGTGTCGTTCGTTCGTTGTAGTTGCTGCTGTTCAAATCTCAGCACCATTATATAGTACTAGCCATTCTCTCTGACACTAATAGTACTTGGAGATTTACCAACAATGGCAGTAGACATCTTCCTAAACTCCGTTCACACTGCCGGCCCCCAATTTGTTTCCATTCCCTGACATGCATAAGATATCTGCGATATTTGCCGAATTATTATCTGCAGGTTTGAAGTACCAAGGCACAATGGCTGATTGGGCACTGGAGGAACTACACACCATGGTTCAGACACTAACTTCCCTGATGCGACCAACTCATCAGTTCAGTGAGCATTGTATCCTCTTACTGTTGCCATAATTACATGCATTTCACTTTTGCATTGTATGTGTACTATTGCATGGTAGTTGAACACGAATTTGGGTTACTTGACATCGTAAAATATGGTGGTTACTCTTGGATCCGGTGAATCTAGTGGTTCTGTTTATATTATGTATTGTGGGACTATTGAGTTCACAACGCTTTCCAAATACTTTTTGATTTATACTCATGCAGAAAAATAAAGAGCATCTTGATTCTTGAATTGTTGAAGGAAACTGTAGCTAAGGCTGGTTACACTAGAAGAATTTTTTTGTCTATACATAGTTCATGATTCAGCCCTTGTCTACTAATTCATGTGTGACGGTTGGTCATTGGACTGGATGTTGCTGCTTCTGAATATTACGGTGAAAAGGATAAGACTCATCAGCCTCGATTTTCTTGTGTCTTGAAATGCAGGTTTGGTTCATCTAACACTATATTACGTCCATTTTTCCAGCTCAATTTTTTTTACCATCTTGCAATGCGAGGTGCAAGAGAGCATGTGTTGTTCTATGTCTTATATCCTGTTAAATCCTATAGGGGAACGACATTGTAAGCTTGGTTAGTTTGATGTCCTACGGAGAAGCAAAATTGGTTGTGCCCACCGCCAGAAGATTCATCTTTGTACTCTCTTCTCCATTTATGAGTGCAACGAGAGGCAGAGTTAGTCATGGTGATGATCATATTGTATTCTTGTGATGCTTGCAGACTGGAAGTGTATTTATACTTCATGCTTATGAGTTATGATGAATCATTTCTATGGCATTGGGAAAAGGTCATTAGGGACTAGCATGTTTCACTATTGTGATTACAAACTAAAACTTGTGCAAGTATGATAAATGGGTGCATTGATCTCTTTTTTGTTGTAGTGCAACACCTTGGAGATGCACACAATTTGATATTACAGTTCTATAACATCTTGGAGATGCACACAAGTTGGTGCCTTTTTTTCTACTATCAATGATGTTTGTTGCAGAGATTTTACTTGAATTCTGGTTCTTGGTTGAAAGCCCCTTGTCATCATAGTTTACTTGAAGGCAGCTTCACAATGATTCTCATAATGAGGGAGTCATCTTTGGAAGCAATATTTCTAAGTTTTTTTATTTATAAAGAACCATGTTATATTTGTTTGTTTTTTGTATAAGCGGCAAATCTTTTAAACAGATATTGTGATTAAAATTATGACAGCATCGATGTTCATCACTATTCTTTTTGGACTTGAATAGATCTATGTCTAAATTACACATAATGTTTACGAGTAAATTATTATAGTTTGACTTTCATGTCGACGTCTTTCTTGGATCTGTGACGAAGCATAGTCATCTTAGTACTATGTTGCTTTCTACATGTCTTCTCATGACCTTATTACAGATTCTGTTTATATGGTTTTAAACAAATATGATATTTTTATAGCACATTTCGTATAAGTTTTTCCCCTACTACAGAGATAACTTTACTCCGTAAACTTGCAGGTCAGTTCTGATGTATGTTCAATAGCTCAATTTTGTTTTGACCTACTACATTTAGTCAATGTTAGCTCTAGCATCAACACTAACTGTCACTCTCATGCCACCCCATATGGACGCCTCTGACCGAGGTGCAGGTCGGTGCTCCCCTTGGGTACATCCACCAGATTTTCCTTCTGCAGTTTGTTGAAAATGAAGTGCTTCCACCAACATGAATATTCCACGAAAATCAGACTTAATGTTGGTAAAACATGATGCTCCAGTATCTATAGATATCGTCTAGAACAAGGATATAAATTATCATCTGCATCCCTATGTTGTGTTTTGATGGAGGGTTGTGGCTGAACCCGCAAATCCTCATTCAGATTTAGATGTACAAGATAAGAGTGTCGAGAAAGTCAATATATGGCTTAGTGCGGCACATATGTTGTCTACTAGGTAGTTATGCAGACATCCTTCCACCTAGGTGCTTATGCACACTTGTACTTTCTGTTGTAGTAGTTAACTGAAGTGTTTGTTTTTTTAATATGGTTGGATTCAACCTGTGTGCTAGATCGTTGGATGACATAATACAGTTATGGTGTAGGTCGATGGTGGTACTCTAGCTCCAACCAAACTCCGATCCGGCTCATCCGACCTCCAGTTTAGGTTCACTATTCATCAATTTAGTGCTACGTATTCCTATTTGCATTATACTTGGTGCATAAAATTAATGAGTCAGCAATTTATTATTATTTGTTTGGACAGGGCCTCAGTCTGTTTGGAATCAGATACAACCATCTGATCCATGATTGTTCTTGGGCATCATATTTCAAAATATACTTTTTTTGGATTTTGTAAAGGTTGCAGATAACAAGCCATTCGGAGCTAATGGTTCAGTTAGACCCTGCATTTTCTTGACCTTTTTCCTGTTAGGTAAATAAACTACCATGGTACTTTTCTAATGCGATTGTAAAGTTTTGCCAATCCGGTGAGCATATGAGACTGAAATATTGGGTCCACTCTCAGGAACTAAACTGCTTACTGATTACTTTGCCTCATGTTATTCACGTGAAAATAGCAGAAGTTTTCTTATCTAACTTCATTTGATTTATTTCTATGCATTGTAGCCCGTAGCAACGCACGGGCGTTATACTAGTAGAACATAAGTTCCAGGTTTCTCTTACAAAATATGCCAAGTTATATACGAAAGGCTTAACCCATACCTGATACTAGAACACCAGCAACATACAAAAGAATACTGCACATGCTGAAGCTTGTACCAACGACTGTATCGGCCAATCAACGCATGTCCTCCCATTGATTCGAATTGATACTCCAACTCTCCAAGTACCAAAATGATGTGTCATCCTGCATCTATGAGAACCGTCGATTGTAAGGACACAAGATCAATAAGAATTAAATAGAGATTTTTTAGATAATGGAAGAGATCACACTTTGGCCCTTAGGACACACGACTCTATAAATTGCAGTGTGCATGCTAGCTAATATTGAAAAAAACTACCTAAACGGTAACGCCCACACGTGTGGCACTTATCAACTTCGCCCAAACGCAGTCATCTTCATTCACTAGATGATTCCCCGCACGTTGCTGCGGAACATTTTATAAGAATCAATTGAGTAGCAGCCTAAATAGAGGTTACATGAAAGCATAATATCACGTATGTCGCTCAGACCCCCAGGATGTGCCAGGCAACCGGTAGCATGCTTAAAACCACTTATGCTCCTATATATGTAGGAGAAACAAAGTGAACATAGCCAATCAACTCATCCATGATTATACGGTAAAAAAATGATAAATTTAGTCGCTTGAATTATAAAGCTAAACAAAGGATGAAACAAAATGTACATGTATGTAGCCAAATGATTGAACAACGAAGGCACACATGACTGTTTTATGCATGTATAGGGTGCCAGCAGCCCCATTTGAGCTACCCTCAGGGAATTGGGTCTCGTCTGATACTTGTCTATTAATGGGACCAGCAACAATACTATGCAGCAAGAACCACCGAATCGTCTTAGATCCTTGCCATCAAAGGAAAATCGCCCAGCACTTGGAACAGGTCAGCAAATCTGAAAATAAGTTTGCCATCCAGGACATATATGGTATCACAATTGTCGACTGTAATATGTAACAAATAGAAGCCATCAGAATCATATTCCCATGCTCTCTAAATAAGTACGCATACTAACAGAATGTGCATATGATAAATCAGTGCAAAAATAAGCTTGTGCTCTCTAAATATTATGGAGACTAATGGAATGTGCATCTGATAACTCTAGCAAAAGTAAAATTCAGATATGGGAGCTTGTGTGCCCGCCAATGCGAGCAGCAAGAGTCTTACGCATCATCGAGAAACTACTCTTGCTAGGCCGGACGTCTAGCTTCTTTGCAGCAGGAGCGGAACCTGGCAAAAAAAGAGGAGACTAATTCGCAAAAAAAGAAAAAAATTATTAAAGAAGCCGATGTGTATCCTGCAGATAAGTAATTTGGCAGCATATGTATAGTGCAGAGAAATAAACACAAATAATGTATCGATAGTGCACAAACTGATGATTTTCTTCTTCTAAACAGCAAGCACTTCTTCTAAACAGCAAGCACTTATTATTTATAAGCATAAGAACGTTGGGTTTATTTTTTATTCAAAGAACAGAGGTTGATTAGGACAATTTGATTGTCATGCTTGGACTCGAGGAGCATATGAAATAAACCTAAATTCAAACGCATAGAGGTGCTTGTAGAATCAAATTTTAGGTGTGTAGCTAATCATATTCTGAATATTTTGCTTTTAATTTGAATAACAGTGAATAATTCTTACCACCAATTGCATATACCAATAATTTTATAGCGCAGGTTGAGAGTGCATGACATGGTTATGACCTTGCATCACGTGTTGAGATGTCAGTCAAGACTCAAGACTCAGGAGTCATGTTAGTTTTTTTTAGTAAACCAAAGAGTAGTACTGACAGTGCTGAAGGATAAGCATCTAAATCGACAAATTGCAGTGTATGGCGCTATGCTCAAAACATCATGAAGTAGTCTATTAAGTTGTCAGGATTATGTGCAGAGTAATTTAGTAAATAAAAGATACATACCTCTTCATATTCGACGATGCTACTTGTACCTCGCAGAACCCATGGTCTGAATGCAACTGCAAGAAGGAACACTCGCAGTCACATACTGAGAAAACAGAGGTAGAATTATGTGCAGAATAATTCAGTAAATAAAAGATACATACCTCTTCATATTCGGCGCTACTACTTGTACCTCGCAGAACCCACCTTCTGAACTCTGAATGCAACTGCAAGAACCGAGAAGGAACACATGCAGTCACACACTGAAAAAAACAAAGATATGAATCAAAGAAAGAAGGTGAGGAAGAAATAGCCTGAACTGAAGGCATCCTTCCTGATCTCCAACAGTGCATCTCGGAGGGCATGGTCGGCGGCGGCGGACAACATTCTTCCTCCACGGATTTCCCAAGAGGCGGACGACATCTAGTGTTGGCAGAGACCCCTTCCTCTCCTTCCAAGGGCCGCAGTTTGGCAACCGGCGTTGACGTCCTGCCTAGGAGGCACACCGCGTTGAATAACAGGAAGATCACATTGGCAACAACATCAGTCCGTCCCCTCGTCTGCTTGTGCCACTAGGGTCGTTGACGGGCGGCAGCTGATTTGGTGTGGATTGGCGAGCACGGGAGATAGGCGAACCAAGAGGATGGAGCAGCGGAAGCAGAATTTATTGGGAAAGGGAGTGGAAGGGGAAGCGGAAGGGGCAACCCTAATGTCGTAGTAGTTAATTAGAGGAAGGACGTGCAAACGCCGGGGGGGGGGGGATCCGATCTGCGGGAGAGCATGCGGGACGCGGGATGAGCGGCTGCGGGCGAGGGAAAAAGCAGGTTTTTTTCACAGCCGTGAGGAATGAGAATTGTGAAAGTAAAAACGAGAGAGGATGGAGCAAATGATGGAACAGTTGTTTCATTGATTGAAGATTGGGGTATTTATACCCTCATTACAAGGCAGTTACAAAGGAGGCGGTTGTCAAAACATGACCACCGACATAGCATGGATTTACAATTAATTAATCTAATTAATTAATTCCTAACACTCCCCCTAATCAATGCTTGTCTTTGTGAATATACATCATCTTGATAAAGACTCCTCCTAGTATGTATTTGCCTTGAACGTTCATTATCTTCATCTTGGAAAAGGCTCCTCCAAAAACCCTGTGGGAAAAATATGAGGAGAATTGTATTTGATATGTTGCTAAAACTCCTTTAAACCCAGTGGGAAAAATAAGGAGAAAATGAGGCAACATATAATGATTATGTCTCTTGATAACCCATATGAGAAAAATCTTCGGAGAAGGATAAAACTCATAAGTGAGTTTAGAGACCAATAAATATGTCTTGAGTACTTCCTTTAAAAACCCCTATAGGGAAAATAGAAAGTATGACATATGATCTTTGAGAAGATATAGCCTCATTAAAAACCATTATGAGAAACTTTAAGAGAAAACTCATAAGGAAAAAGAGTGCGTTTATATATACCATTGAAAACTCCTTTAAAACCTAGTGGGAAAAATATAAGGAGAAATGATATGGCATATATGTACACTTGTGCTTCTATTGTCTCACTAAAAACCTTTTATGAGAAACCATTAGGGAAAACTCATGAAGGGAAAAAGAGTACAATATATGCAGTCTCATGATTGTTAACAGATTATAGATTTGGGAAATTACTCCCCCTGAACTTTGCAAACCTGGAGAATGTGTAATACAAATTCCATTGATATGATCATGACATTATTAATAATCTGTAGGATTTTCAAAGTATGTTGTTTGTATATTGTTTCCTCACTTTCTATAATTTGTGAGGATAAGTAATTTTCGAGCAATGTGCTTTATGATATTGCTCTTCTTATAACCTTTAGGTATTGAGTAACACAAGTGGTAGCGTCTTGATAAATCAAGTTATGTGATTCTGATGAATCTCAACCACATGATTTTGAATGTGGTTAATCATTCTGCTAAGCCATGCATATTTTGCAATGCTTTTAGATAAAGCAATTATGTCAAAATGATAACTAGAAATAGCCATTAATGCTCATTTAGATGACTTCCATATGAAGGCTATTCCCGCAAATTCAGTCATTGATATGGCATTGTTGGGATCAAAGAAAGAGCCAATATCATTATATCATATCATGGTCATATCTTTTATTTCCTGATGGAAATATCCAAGCTTTATTGTGAGCTTGAGATATAAGCTAATATTTCTTATATCGGCCATATACCTTTTGTTGGGCGTTGCACTCTGAACAAAGATAGCAAATTTAGTGTCAGGCCTGACGTAGTTTTGCAATTATATGAGTGCTTTGACATTAGTGAGATAGAACTTCAGGTCCTGATATCACTTCTTTATCAGCCCTAGGTATGAATGGATTTGTACCCTATCAGGGGTACTATGATCATATTACATGTCTTTTATTGGTTTGATATATCCACATTGAACTTCTCGTATATGTCTTGGATATATGTAGTACTGATATGTATTCTTGAGAGAATGCTCAAGTTGTAAGCTTAAGCTAAATTTGGTTGAATCCAAATTTCCCGTCTTGAGATGATTATGTGTATGTTTAGGTCTTGTATAGACATTGATGATGAGGTCATCAATATACACTGAGGTGATGAAAAGAAATCAAATTTGGGATTCCTTTATTAAACATGTAAATAATCATCATTATTCGAGTAATCCTTTTGAAGAAGGAACTCATTTAGTCGGTAGTACCATATGATTTCCGACTATTTCAAGTCATAGAGTGACTTATGAAGTTTTACACAAAAAATTGTTGCGATTTTCTTTTGGATTTGGAAGTATAAGCCCTTCAGGGACTTGAATAGAGATTTCCGAAATGAGAGACTCATATGAGTATGTAGCCACTTCATCCATCATCTGCATGAATATTGATATTATTTTTATTGCCAATGATATTTTGTATCGAAACATAATTCCACTCATACCAAGAGGGTATGTTACATCATAATCGATGTCGGGTCTCTGCGTGAACCCTTTTGCTACAAGCCTCGCTTTCTCACCACCTCATTGACTTTGTCTATGAATGAGAAGTTTTTAGTATTCCATATGGAAGATACTTATGAGGAGTAGGTATTACTGCGGTAAATACCACTCGTTTGCAGAGCGAGTGCTATTCTTCATTACTTGCTTCCTTTTATGTGAACCAATATGAGTGCAAGAGGCACTCTACCATGGATTTTGGTTCGGGGCCCAAAAGGTTTAGCAATTTGAGAAGAAATATATGTCGACAAATGTAGTCTTAGTTTATATGATTCTGATGGAATCATTGAAGTTTGTGGATAATATATTTATTCCTTTTTAACTCCTTGTGATTTCCTACAACAAATGGAGGCAAGGTGTTTCGATGTCCCGGCACCAAAACATTTGTGCACATTTATGCCGGGCTTTGGATGATGAGCATCCAGTGAGGTGTCTTTCAACTTGATGTTGAATTACATTTACTGGTTGAGGAATTGATTTCCTCTATTTCCGCGGAAGCATATGAGAAGTTATATCTCGTGTTGTCAGACTTTCTCCCCATCTTGCTCTCATTTGGGGAGAAGAGTGGTTTATCAGGTACCTCCACTCTTTCTGACACTTTACTGCAGAAATATAGAATTTAGTGATACCTTGTCATCAGTAAATATATGTGGCAAATTTGCAATGTGTTGCAAATATATGATTCTCTAAACTTATAGTTCAGATTCTTTGAGTACGTGGATATAAGGATTGAATGTCAATAACATTTATAATTTATTTCTCGGCATTCTTTGTGGTACTTATCTCCCCCCTAATGCCGAAAAATATCCTTATTGCTGATGCAATCAGCATACGGGCTATGAATAATTTTGATTGACGGATAAATTGTTATTCCTCAAATAGATCCCTAATTTTCTATGAGTGCCCATTGATGTACGTTGGAGTGGTGATATCGATATGTAACCAAATTATTGCAGATAGGAAATACTTTGTTGATTTCCACGTAGTTACTACAAGGGGGTTAAGTAGTATGATATGCAGTTGGTATGATTTAGATCATACTTTTGGTGTGTAAGGCCATATGTGTCCAGCAAGAGGCTGGTAAATTTACAATTATTTAAAAGTGGTCATGTAATTCATTTGACTATCTTTGATAATAAATTTAACTAAACCATTATGGGTATGTACATAGAGTACTGAATGCAATCATACAAGTCTCGTGAAATGAGTTCAATGATATTGTCCATTCAAATGGGTTTATCCTTTGTTTAGGAGAATTTTGCTCCTACTTTGATAAGTTAAGCAATTTATCGGGTAAGATCATGGTTGTGTGTGATTAGAAACACACTTAAACAATTTATGAATGTGTATATGAGTACCATAAGTTATCTAAATTACCCCAGATAATGGTTAAGCAATCCACATATATCTTTTGAATGTGTTCAAGGAAGAATAAGTGGCTTGCTTAGAATTTTTAAGGTGAGAATGCCTTAAAACTAATTTCCCCTATGTCACATGTGGTGCACATAAAATCTGATGATTTGGGAAAATGTGTAACTTGATAAGTTGTGACCAACAGAATTGTCAATAATTTTCTAATCATCCCCAAACCAGGATGGTTAAGGCTATCAAGCCTAATATTTAATTTATTAATACTTAGAAAATCATTGTGTACGGAACAATATTGAGTATGAATTGAAACACACATTCAAATTTATCTAATATGTATCCAAGGGATATGATATTGGACATTTTACTACATGTAGTAGTACAAGTATATAGGCTAATAATATGTTGGGATAATTAGGAGATTACCTGAGGTCTCCAATATTATTGAGTGCAAATGTTTTCATCCTCCATTTTCTACAGTAGATTTTGGTCCTCCTTCTGATGAAGATTCTGAGAACAATCCTTTACCAGAATTTGGTTGTTATTTGCAAATTTTCAAATTTATCCCATTGAACTTATTGGCCTTCTAATAAAAAAAATATTATGGTTCGACCATATGTTTGAGGGTTTGGTAATCATAGGTGCAATATTTATATAACCACACATCTGACAAACTTGAGAGGTGCCTTTTGATCATTTGAAAAGTATCGATTCCTATTAAGAGATAATTTTGTCTTTGTTGTCTATTAGCCTCCACTTTACTTCGAATTCCTCATGGTTCTATCTTGTGACCACTAACTTGCATAGTATTCTCGGTACCAACAAGAATTTTAAATTATGGTATAGCACCCGTTGGGTGAATCTGATGATTTGAAGAAATTCCATGTTTCTTGATCATAAAAATGGTAGTACCATCTTAAGAGGATGTAAAGGTGAATTAAGGGCTTTTCAACTGGATCTGTATATAGGAAAATATTTGATCACGAGATCTCAACTTGAAGTTGATTAAGTGATAAAATTGTGAGATAGACTTGAGGTCTTGAAAACTGAATGGTGGTCATCCGCGATGTGCTCGTTCTCTTAAGGGAAATATTTGAAGTGAATTAATATTCACCCATATTGTACTTAGCTTGAGAACTAAGTGAAGTTTGTGACATATAAAATGCATATCTACATACTTAGCTATAAGATAATAGCCATGACATATTATCCTGGCGGTGGAGTTATAGTGGCAACAATGCGACAGGTGGATACAATGACTGATGTCATGAATCATCTTAAAATAAATTCTCCCACCTAATTATGAATTTAGTGCATTTGAAAATGTAAGCAATGAAAATGATTTGTTTGAGAACAATCATGGCCAAGGTAATCCTTGGTGAACCTAGGCGTATCCTTTAATACAACGCATGTGATGAAATCATTGTTAATATTTTGGACTTCATTCTTGAGGAAGTGTGTGACTTTAGAGTCACTGCCAAAACGTATAGACTTTGCATGTCTGACATTGATTAGTCACGATGAAAGTATAACCACAATGTGATGTGGACATTGCAACGATGTTTGAGACACTTGCTATAAATTATGGTATCCATCTTGATGGATGGACGACACTATAATTAGAAATAGTGACATAGGCTTCACTGCCATGTATTTTACCAATGTAGTAGAAGGTAATCATCAAGGTATGCAAAAATTTGCGTAATTTTATATGACATATTCAAGCAAAGTGAGACTTGAATTAGTACAAGATACCATTTTCGGCAGATAGTGATTGCGCATGAATAATATTTACTATGAGAGTAAATCATTTTAGTGAACAACAACAAATGCTTCAGAAGAGCAAATTTTATGACAGCTGATGCTATACATTCATATGTGTAGACCTCAATTTATATAGGATAACACTTTGAACATAATCACCCGATGTGGTGTAGATCTCGCAGTAATAGAAACATAGTCTGACTTTTGTCAGTAGATGTTCATAATTCTATTACCTTATGTTATGCAAAATGTATGAAATCACTTTGAAGGAATCATCTGTCAGAGTGACATGATGTAGACCCTGCAGTAATAGTGGATAATCTGCAAACTGTGCAGTAGATGCCACAACACCTTGTGATTCAAAAATAAAATTGAGGTAGTCACATTAAAATTAATATTTGATAAAGCACGTTGAAGGTAGTCATCTTGTTGAAATGACAAGATGTAGACCTCAAAGTAGTGATGGATAATCTGCAAATTGCGCAGTAGATGCCACCAATACCTTATGATTCACAAATAAAATTTTGGGTACGTTAATAATTGAAAGAGCACGTTGAAGGTAATCATCTTATCAAAATGACAAGATGTAGACCTCACAGTAATGATGGATAATCTGCAAATAGCGCAGTAGATGCCATCAATACCTTGTGATCCACAAACGCGATTTGAGGTGGTCATATTAAGTATGACACTTCATAATCCTTTTTTTTGGATTTCATCAAGATCTGCAAGAAAAATCAATTGCAAAGCATAGTTGTTACACTTAAAATAAAGAATTCTAATATATTGTGGTGCATTCCAGATGGAATGATCGACGCAGTCAATAACATAAGTCAATGCCTTGGGACTCAACCATAATCTGTAATAGCAATGATCTGGAGGGCTCGTGTTCAAGTAGCATTAAAACCTGATGGCCTAAAATACAGAACAATACTAGGCTCTAATCTGCATAAGACAATTAGCCAAAAGGGCATGTCTCCAAGTTACAGGGATTTATAAGTAGTTAGGATGAAGTCTGAGGACAAAATCGAACAACAACCAAAGGGATAAGATTCCCCAATATCTTTCCCGTGCGTGCTTGTGGTAACCACTGCCGCTGTTCATGCGAGGCTGCGGGCAGACCGGTGGTTGCGCCGCCGCGTCTTGTGCCTCGTGGGCTGCCTCCGCCCAGGCCGAGGACCGTGCTGCCGCGCGCCGGCTGATGGCCACCGCCGCATCTCCGGAACACGTCGCGTTTGCTACCATTCTGTCCAGGCCGGGAGACATCTCCAACGCGCTGCTGGGAGTAACCGGTGCGCCGGAGACCGCCGCGGTCGCTGTGTCGCCTGAGAGCATACTCGGCCGGTGGTTGCTGTGCCGAGCGCCGCCTGCTGTAGGGCGCCGCACCAGAAGAGCGGTCGCCGCTCGACGCCGATGGGTACTGCGGGCGCGAGCACCGCGCTTGAGAGTGGCCCCGCCGGGCCGTCCATGGTGTGCCATAGACACGCGCCCGAGGACTCTGTTGCCGGAGAGCCACGCGCCGGCCGTGTCTCTGCCTCCAGATGCGAGAGAGCCGCCTCGCCGCTGTTTCCCCTTCGCTTTCTTCTCTGCGGCCAAATCACTCTCGGTTACGAGCGTGCTGATAACGTGTGAAAGTAAAAACGAGAGAGGACGGAGTAAATGATGGAACAGTTGTTTCATTGATTGAAGATTGGGGTATTGATACCCTCATTACAAGGCAGTTACAAAGGAGGCGGTTGCCAAAACATGGCCACCGACATAGCATGGATTTACAATTAATTAATCTAATTAATTAATTCCTAACAAAAATGATTGGGTGCTTTTGGAAACTGAACAATGAGGTGGCACATCGCTGACGTGGACTATGTGCATGTTAAAAGAATAGGGAGCAATGGGGAGTAACTTTTTAAGAATGGTAGATTTGGTTTGCACGAATCTTACAGCATTGATCCTTTGGGTCGAGAGCCACATCACCATAGTCCTATTTTAAGTGGCAAAACAACACATTTTTTGGATTTTACACAAAACCCCCTACACTTTTAGGGAATCAACCCGCAGTTCACTTTTAAGTGACAAATTAACTCTTTTTTTGTGTTTTTGCAGAAAACACCGTGTCTTTTATGCTAATTAACCCGCAGTCTACGTAGACAAATATTTTTTGAAATATCCATATCTTTTAAACCATAATTTTAATTTTAACATGTTATATATGAAATTTGATTAGAAAATGTATAGAATCCGAATATGATGTTACTTTTACCTCTTAACCATTTTTCAAATGCTACTTAGAGTGCAACCTTAATCAGTAGCGCACAAAACAAATTGAAGATGAAATAAATGTAGCAAGAGAAAAACCTCATCTTATGCCATGAGAGAGACGAGTTACGATTGATCACATTCAAACGTGTTGTGGTTCTGTAAGCACTATGATCATCATATGCGAGAATGCGACGACGAACAACAATAAGATGAGATGTCATGTTGAAATACAATACATGGACTTATTGTTTGTTTGCTTTTACAAAAGATATATTGGTTTCTTGACTCATGATTATTTGGGTTACAGTCATAGAAAATGCACTGATAAACATAAGGCCTAGAAGGAATAATTTCGGTCGAGAAGACCTACGGCAGCCCGTTTTAGAGTTTATAAGCAAGCAGCAAAAAACGGGAGTAACTAGTTAACGAGCGCTCCTTCGGGAGCCTCGCAACGATCAGCTCGCTCTCAGCCATTCGTCACGTGTCGCGCTCTGGACGCTCCCTTCGAATTTTGTTTTTTTATTTTTCCGCATGCGTTTTCGGCTTTTTAAACGGGTTTTTCCTTTCGATGTTTTGGTTTTCCCCCGGTCTTTCTTAGCTTTTCGATCAAAAAAAATTTTGAATAAATTTTTTTGCATGAAAAAAACACGTTTTTTTTCTTTCGCGAAAGTCACGGTTTTTCTTCCGCGAGAGTCACGACCGTGCCTTTCGGAAATGAAAAAAAAAACGCGTTTTCTGTTTTTTTTCTTTCACGAGAGTCACGGTTTTGCTTCCGCGAGAGGCACGGTTGTGCTTTCGCGAGAGTCGCGGTCGTGCCTCTCAGAAAGGGAAAAACAAAACGCGTTTTCTGTTTTCGTAAGAGTCACGGTTGTGCTTTCGCGAAAATCACGGCCGTGCCTCTAGGAAAGGGAAAAAAATACGCATTTTTTGTTTTTTTCTTTCGCGAGAGTCACGGTTTTGCTTTTGCGAGAGGCACGGTTGTGCTTTCGCGAGAGTCACAGCCGTGCCTCTCGGAAACAAAAAAAACACGTTTTCTATTTTTTTTTCTTCCATGAGAGTCACAGTGTTGCTTCCACGAGAGGCAGGTTGTGATTTCGCGAGAGGCATGGGCGTGCCTCTTTCGGAAAGGGAAAAAACCGTGCTCCCGGTTCGGTTTTTTCGCCCGGTTTTTTTCGTCCAGTTTTTTCATGAAAAAAAAGTTCGTCAAAACCTATCAACATGGGGTCTATTTTTTAAGATCTCGACGCGAGGAATCTGTTGGAAATATGCCCTAGAGGCAATAATAAAATGGTTATTATTATATTTCCTTGTTCATGATAATTGTCTATTGTTCATGCTATAATTGTGTTAATCGGAAATCGTAATACATGTGTGAATACATAGACCACAATATATCCCTAGTGAGCCTCTACTTGACTAGCTCATTGATCAACAGATGGTCATGGTTTCCTGACTATGGACATTGGATGTCGTTGATAACGGGATCACATCATTAGGAGAATGATGTGATGGACAAGACCCAATCCTAAGCATAGCACAAGATCGTGTAGTTCGTCTGCTAGAGCTTTTCTAATGTTAAGTATCATTTCCTTAGACCATGAGATTGTGCAACTCCCGGACATCGTAGGAGTGCTTTGGGTGTGCCAAACGTCACAACGTAACTGGGTGACTATAAAGGTGCACTACAGGTATCTCCGAAAGTGTCTGTTGGGTTGGCACGAATCGAGACTGGAATTTGTCACTCCGTATGACGGAGAGGTATCTCTGTGCCCACTCGGTAATGCATCATCATAATGAGCTCAATGTGACCAAGTGGTTGATCACGGGATCATGCATTGCGGAACGAGTAAAGTGACTTGCTGATAACGAGATCGAACGAGGTATTGGGATACCGACGATAGAATCTCGGGCATGTAACGTACCGATTGACAAAGGGAATTGTCTACGGGATTGCTTGAATCCTCGACATCGTGGTTCATCCAATGAGATCATCGTGAAACATGTGGGAGCCAACATGGGTATCCAGATCCCGCTGTTGGTTATTGGCCAGAGAGTCGTCTTGGTCATGTCTGCATGGTTCCCGAACCCGTAGGGTCTACACACTTAAGGTTCGATGACACTAGGGTTATTAGGAAGACTTGTATGTGATTACCGAATGTTGTTCGGAGTCCCGAATGAGATCCTGGACGTCACGAGGAGTTCCGGAATAGTCCGGAGGTGAAGATTTATATATGGGAAGTTGTCATACGGTCACCGGAAAGGTTCGGGGACATATCGGTATTGTACCGGGGCCACCGGAGGGGTTCCGGGGGTCCACCGGGAGGGGCCACCTCTCTCGGAGGGCCTCATGGGCCGTAGAGGAAAGGGAACCAGCCCTTGGAGGGATGGGCGCATCCGCCCCTTGGGCCCATGCGCCTAGGGTTGGGGCGGAAACCCTAAGGGGGGCGCCCCCTTGCTTGGGGGCAAGCCCCCTCCCCTTGGTCGCCGCCCCCCTCTAGATCTCATCTAGAGGGGGCCGGCCCCCTTTCCCCTTCCCCTATAAATAGAGGGGCGAGGGGAGGGCTGCACACCACATCCAAGGCGCAGCCCCTCCCCTCCCCAACACCTCTCCTCCTCCGCAAGAGCTTGGCGAAGCCCTGTCGGAGTACTGCTGCTCCACCACCACCACACCGTCGTGCTGCTGTTGGAGCTCTCTTCCTCAACCTCTCCCTCCTCCTTGCTGGATCAAGGTGCGGGAGACGTCTCCGCTCCGTACGTGTGTTGAACGCGGAGGTGTCATCCGTTCGGCGCTAGGATCATCGGTAATTTGGATCACGACGAGTACGACTCCATCAACCCCGTTCTCTTGAACGCTTCCGCTCGCGATCTACAAGGGTATGTAGATGCACCCCTTTCTCTCTCGTTGCTAGATTACTCCATAGATTGATCTTGGTGATGCGTAGAAAATTTTAAATTTCTGCTACAATCCCCAACATTGGCATCATGAGCTAGGTCTATGCGTAGTTTCTATGCACGAGTAGAACACAAGTTGTTGTGGGCGTAGATTTTGTCAATTTACTTGCCGTTACTAGTCTTATCTTGATTCGGTGGCATCGTGGGATGAAGTGGCCCGGACCGACCTTACACGTACACTTACGTGAGACGGGTTCCACCGACTAACATGCACTAGTTGCATAAGGTGGGTAGCGGGTGTCTGTCTCTCCCACTTTAGGCGGATCGGATTCGATGAAAAGGGTCCTTATGAAGGGTAAATAGAAATTGGCATATCACGTTGTGGTTTTGGCGTAGGTAAGAAACGTTCTTGCTAAGAAACATATAGTAGCCACGTAAAAATTTGCAACAACAATTAGAGGACGTCTAATTTGTTTTTGCAGCATATGCCGTGTGATGTGATATGGCCAAAAGGATGTGATGAATGATATATGTGATGTATGAGATTGATCATGTTCTTGTAATAGGAATCACGACTTGCATGTCGATGAGTATGACAACCGGCAGGAGCCATAGGAGTTGTCTTAATTTATTTATGACCTGCGTGTCAACATAAACGTCATGTAATTACTTTACTTTATTGCTAAACCGTTAGCCATAGTAGTAGAAGTAATAGTTGACGAGACAACTTCATGAAGACACAATGATGGAGATCATGGTGTCATGCCGGTGACAATGATGATCATGGTGCCCCGAAGATGGAGATCAAAAAGGAGCAAAATGATATTGGCCATATCATGTCACTATTTGATTGCATGTGATGTTTATCATGTTTTACATCTTATTTACTTAGAACAATGGTAGCTTAAATAAGGTGATCCCTCGCAATAATTTCAAGAAAGTGTTCCCCCTAACTGTGCACCGTTGCGAAGGTTCGTTGTTTCGAAGCACCACGTGATGATCGGGTGTGATGGATTCTAATGTTCGAATACAACGGGTGTAAGCCAGATTTACACACGCAATACACTTAGGTTGACTTGACGAGCCTAGCATGTACAGACATGGCCTCGGGACACGGAAGACCGAAAGGTCGAACATGAGTCGTATAGAAGATACGATCAACATGAAGATGTTCACCGATGATGACTAGTCCGTCTCACATGATGATCGGACACGGCCTAGTCGACTCGGATCATGTATCACTTAGATGACTAGAGGGATGTCTGTCTGAGTGGGAGTTCATTAGATAATTTGATTAGATGAACTTAATTATCATGAACTTAGTCTAAAATCGTTACAATATGTCTTGTAGATGAAATGGCCCACGCTAATGTTGCCCTCAACTTCAACACCTTCCTAGAGAAAACCAAGCTGAAAGACGATGGTAGCAACTATACAGACTGGGTCTGGAACTTGAGGATCATCCTCATAGCTGCCAAGAAAGCATATGTCCTTGAAGCACCACTAGGTGATGCACCAGCCCCAGCAAACCAAGACGTTATGAACGTAACGCTTGGCAGTCCCGTGTTGATGATTACTCCCTGGTTCAGTGTGGCATGCTTTACAGCTTAGAACCAGGGCTCCAAAAGCGTTTCGAGCAGCACGGAGCATATGAGATGTTCCAAGAGCTGAAAATGGTTTTCCAAGCTCATGCCCGGGTCGAGAGATATGAAGTCTTCGACAAGTTCTACAGTTGTAAGATGGAGGAGAATAGTTCCGTCAGCGAGCACATACTCAAAATGTCTGGGTTGCACAACCGCTTGACTCAGCTGGGAGTTAATCTCCCGGATGACGCGGTCGTTGACAGAATCCTTCAGCTGCTTCCACCGAGCTACAAGAGCTTTGTGATGAACTTCAATATGCAGGGGATGGAAAAGACCATTCCTGAGGTATATTCAATGCTGAAATCAGCGGAGGTGGAGATCAAAAAGGAACATCAAGTGTTGATGGTGAATAAAACCACTAAGTTTAAGAAAGGCAAGGGTAAGAAGAACTTCAAGAAGGACGGCAAGGGAGTTGCCGCGCCCGGTAAGCCAGTTGCCGGGAAGAAGCCAAAGAATGGACTCAAGCCTAAGACTGAGTGTTTTTATTGCAAGGGAAGTGGTCACTGGAAGCGGAACTGCCCCAAGTACTTAGCGGACAAGAAGGCCGGCAACACCAAAGGTATATGTGATATACATGTTATTGATGTGTACCTTACCAGTACTTGTAGTAGATCCTGGGTATTTGATACCGGTGCGGTTGCTCATATTTGTAACTCAAAACAGGAGTTGCGGAATAAGCGAAGACTGGCGAAGGACGAGGTGATGATGCGCGTCGGGAATGGTTCCAAGGTTGATGTGATCGCCGTCGGCACGCTACCTCTACATTTACCTACAGGATTAGTTTTAAACCTCAATAATTGTTATTTAGTGCCAGCTTCGAGCATGAACATTGTATCAGGATCTCGTTTAATATGAGATGGCTACTCATTTAAATTCGAGAATAATGGTTGTTCTATTTATATGAGAGATATGTTTTATGGTCCTGCCCCGCTGGTCAATGGTTTATTCCTAATGAATCTCGAACGTAATATTACACATATTCATAGTGTGAATACCAAAAGATGTAAGGTTGATAATGATAGTCCCACATACTTGTGGCACTGCCGCCTTGGTCACATCGGTGTCAAGCGCATGAAGAAGCTCCATGCAGATGGACTTTTGGAGTCTCTTGATTACGAATCATTTGACACATGCAAACCATGCCTCATGGGTAAAATGACCAAGACTCCATTCTCAAGAACAATGGAGCGAGCACCAACTTATTGGAAATCATACATACTGATGTGTGTGGTCCAATGAGTGTTGAGGCTCGCGGTGGCTATCGTTATGTTCTCACCCTCACTGATGACTTGAATACATATGGGTATGTCTACTTAATGAAACACAAGTCTGAGACCTTTGAAAAGTTCAAGGAATTTCAGAGTGAGGTTGAAAATCAACTTGACAGGAAAATAAAGTTCTTACGATCAAATCATGGAGGAGAATATTTGAGTCACGAATTTGGCACGCACTTAAGGAAATGTGGAATAGTTTCACAACTGACGCCGTGTGGAACACCTCAGCGTAATGGTTTGTCCGAACGTCGTAATCGCACTCTATTCGATATGGTACGATCTATGATGTCTCTTACCGATCTACCACTCTCATTTTGGGGCTATGCTTTAGAGACTGCCGCATTCACTTTAAATAGGGCTCCGTCGAAATCCGTTGAGACGACACCGTATGAATTATGGTTTGGGAAGAAACCTAAGATGTCGTTTCTAAAAGTTTGAGGATGCGATGCTTATGTCAAGAAACTTCAACCTGAAAAGCTCGAACCCAAATCGGAAAAATGCATCTTCATAGGATACCCTAAAGAAACTATTGGGTATACCTTCTACCTCAGATCCGAAGGCAAGATCTTTGTTGCCAAGAATGGATCATTTCTAGAGAAAGAGTTTCTCTCGAAATAAGTAAGTGGGAGGAAAGTAGAGCTTGATGAAGTACTGCCTCTTGAAGGGAAAGTAGCACAGCTCAGGAAAATGTTCCTGTGGTGCCTGCACCGGCTAGAGAGGAAGTTAATGATGATGATCAAGGTACTTCGGATCAAGCTCCTACTGAAATTCGTAGGTCCACAAGGACACGTTCCGCACCAGAGTGGTACGGCAACCCTGTCTTGGAAATCATGTTGTTAGACAACGGTGAACCTTCGAACTATGAGGAAGCGATGGCGGGCCCGGATTCCAAAAAATGGCTAGAAGCCATGAAATCCGAGATAGGATTCATGTATGAAAACGAAGTATGGACTTTGACTGACTTGCCCAATGATCGGCGAGCCATAGAAAATAAATGGATCTTTAAGAAGAAGACAGACGCGGATGGTAATGTGACCATCTATAAGGCTCGGCTTGTCGCTAAGGGTTATTGACAAGTTCAAGGGGTTGACTACGATGAGACTTTCTCACCCGTAGTGAAGATGAAGTCCGTCCGAATCATGTTAGCAATTGCCGCATTCTATGATTATGAGATATGGCAAATGGACATCAAAACGGCATTCCTTAATGGTTTCCTTAAGGAAGAATTGTATATGATGCTGCCGGAAGGTTTTGTCGATCCTAAGAATGCTGACAAGGTGTGCAAGCTCCAAGGCTCAATCTATGGGTTGGTGCAAGCATCTCGGAGTTGGAACATTCGATTTGATGAGATGATCAAAGCGTTTGGGTTTACACAGACTTATGGAGAAGCCTGTGTTTACAAGAAAGTGAGTGGGAGCTCTGTAGCATTTCTCATATTATATGTGGATGACATACTATTTATGGGAAATGATATAGAATTCTTGGAAAGCATAAAGGCCTACTTGAATAAGTGTTTTTCAGTGAAGGACCTTGGAGAAGCTGCTTATATATTAGGCATCAAGATCTATAGAGATAGATCGAGACGCCTCATTGGTCTTTCACAAAGTACGTACCTTGACAAGATATTGAAGAAGTTCAATATGGATCAGTCCAAGAAGGGGTTCTTGCCTGTATTGCAAGGTGTGAGATTGAGCACGGCTCAATGCCCGACCACGGTAGAAGATAGAGAAAAGATGAGTGCCGTCCCCTATGCCTCTGCCATAAGGTCTATTATGCATGCCATGATGTGTACCAGACCTGATGTAAACCTTGCCGTAAGTTTGGTAGGAAGGTACCAAAGTAATCCCGGCATGGAACACTGGACAACGGTCAAGAATATCCTGAAGTACCTGAAAAGGACTAAGGATATGTTTCTCGTTTATGGAGGTGACGAGGAGCTCGTCGTAAAGGGTTACGTCGATGCTAGCTTTGACACAGATCTGGATGACTCTAAGTCACAAACCGAATACGTGTATATTTTGAATGGTGGGGCAATCAGCTGGTGCAGTTGCAAGCAAAGTGTTGTGGCGGGATCTACATGTGAAGCGGAGTACATGGCAGCCTCGGAGGCAGCACAAGAAGCAATCTGGGTGAAGGAGTTCATTACCGACCTAGGAGTTATTCCCAATGCATCGGGCCCGATGACTCTCTTCTGTGACAACACTGGAGCTATTGCCCTTGCCAAGGAGCCCAAGTTTCATAGGAAGACCAGGCATATCAAGAGTCGCTTCAACTCCATTCGTGAAAATGTTCAAAATGGAGACATAGATATTTGTAAAGTGCATACGGACTTGAATGTCGCATATCCGTTGACTAAACCTCTTCCTCGAGCAAAACATGATCAACACCAGAACTCTATGGGTGTTCGGTTCATCACAATGTAACTAGATTATTGACTCTAGTGCAAGTGGGAGACTGTTGGAAATATGCCCTAGAGGCAATAATAAAATGGTTATTATTATATTTCCTTGTTCATGATAATTGTCTATTGTTCATGCTATAATTGTGTTAACCGGAAATCGTAATACATGTGTGAATACATAGACCACAATATGTCCCTAGTGAGCCTCTAGTTGACTAGCTCGTTGATCAACAGATGATCATGGTTTCCTGACTATGGACATTGGATGTCGTTGATAACAGGATCACATCATTAGGAGAATGATGTGATGGACAAGACCCAATCCTAAGCATAGCACACGATCGTGTAGTTCGTCTGCTAGAGCTTTTCTAATGTCAAGTATCATTTCCTTAGACCATGAGATTGTGTAACTCCCGGATATCGTAGGAGTGCTTTGGGTGTACCAAACTTAACAACGTAACTGGGTGGCTATAAAGGTGCACTACAGGTATCTCCGAAAGTGTCTGTTGAGTTGGCACGAATCGAGACTGGGATTTGTCACTCTGTATGACGAAGAGGTATCTCTGGGCCCACTCGGTAATGCATCATCATAATGAGCTCAATGTGATCAAGTGGTTGATCACGGGATCATGCATTGCGGAACGAGTAAAGTGACTTGCCGATAACGAGATTGAACAAGGTATTGGGATACCGACGATAGAATCTCGGGCACGTAACGTACCGATTGACAAAGGGAATTGTATACGGGATTGCTTGAATCCTAGACATCGTGGTTCATCCGATGAGATCATCGTGGAACATGTGGGAGCCAACATGGGTATCTAGATCCCGCTGCTGGTTATTGGCCGGAGAGTCGTCTCGGTCATGTCTGCATGGTTCCCGAACCCGTAGGGTCTACACACTTAAGGTTCGATGATGCTAGGGTTATTAGGAAGACTTGTATGTGATTACCGAATGTTGTTCGGAGTCCCGGATGAGATCCTGGACGTCACGAGGAGTTCCGGAATAGTCCGGAGGTGAAGATTTATATATGGGAAGTTGTCATACGGTCATCGGAAAGGTTTGGGGGCCTATCGGTATTGTACCGGGGCCACCGGAAGGGTTCCGGGGGTCCACCTGGAGGGGCCACCTCTCTCGGAGGGCCTCATGGGCCGTAGAGGAAAGGGAACCAGCCCTTGGAGGGCTGGGCGCATCCCCCCTTGGGCCCATGCGCCTAGGGTTGGGGGGGGGGGGGAACCCTAAGGTGGGCGCCCCCCTTGCTTGGGGGGCAAGCCCCCTCCCCTTGGCCGCCGCCCCCCTCTAGATCTCATCTAGAGGGTGCCGGCCCCCTTTCCCCTTCCCCTATAAATAGAGGGGCGAGGGGAGGGCTGCACACCACATCCAAGGCGCAGCCCCTCCCCTCCCCAACACCTCTCCTCCTCCGCAAGAGCTTGGCGAAGCCCTGTAGGAGTAGTGCTGCTCCACCACCACCACGCCATCGTGCTGCTGTTTGAGCTCTCTTCCTCAACCTCTCCCTCCTCCTTGCTGGATCAAGCCACGGGAGATGTCTCCGCTCCGTACGTGTGTTGAACGCGGAGGTGTCGTCCGTTCGGCGCTAGGATCATCGGTGATTTGGATCACGACTAGTACGACTCCATCAACCCCGTTCTCTTGAACGCTTCCGCTCGCGATCTACAAGGGTATATAGATGCACCCCTCTCTCTGTCATTGCTAGATTACTCCATAGATTTATCTTGGTGATGCGTAGAAAATTTTAAATTTCTGCTACGATCCCCAAACAGAATCCAATGGTGAAAACGGTTCGAGATTTGGACGCACGGTTTAAGAGATAAAACGTTTTGAATAAACGGATCTACGAAAAAAGGGAAAATTTCCAGGTTGCGACAAAGTGGCGCGCTGCATGTGCGCCACTTGTCGCGACCTGGGAAAGTGGAGTGTTCTTTGCAACGAGTACTCTTTAATTAGTGATTTCGGCAAAAAACGTTTAGAAGAAAAAACATATCCAGCGGGCTGTGACCTGGGCAGCAGCCCATGGCCAGAATTTGGCCCGTGAAGCTGCCGCAACCCGCCTGGTGCTCTGAGTCGCTCTCGGCCGTCCGATTGAATTGGAGGGTCCTCTCGTCCGAAATAAAAGCTCTGTTGGCCGAAAACCTAGCTCGTTCCCCTTTCCTCCCCGATTCATCCGGTGCGGCGATTTCAGTGATGTGAGCGCCGACGGCGGATCTTGTGGCGCTGACAGCGACATGGGAGGTGCGTAGGTCCGTCACACATGCACATCCGTAAGTGTTTCACCGGTTACCTTCTTCCCGCGTGTCATCCAGAAACGTCAGCTTCACGGTGACGATGCCGACGCACGGCGGCGGCTGTGCGGGATCTCGACGCGGCGTCATCAAGGTGAGCCCTTCACCTCTTCTCCTTTTTGTGCTCCAAATTTTAGGGATTAGATTTCAAGAGTTTTGCATTTGGGGATTTTCTTTAGTTTCCAAATCACCTCCTTCTAATTGCTAATCCTGGGTACTGGGTAGTAACGTGCTAATTGTGTCATCAACTTGATGCGGAAGCTTGACTTAATTATTCTAACCAAATTAAACATTATAATCATGCAATTAGTACCAACCCATAGCAAATTATACCTTAACCGAAGCTACTAACCCCTAATCCTGACAGTTTAACTTTAACAGTGGGTAATTATCCATAATCTTAAAACATTAACCTTAAGAAGCACTCATTAGGACTTAATCATAATAATCAACTTAAACAGAGCGCCATTAAACATTATTAGGGATCTCTAGGCATAAACACGCTCATGATACCAATGTTACACAATAGACATAAAAGTTAGACATGACATGAATAGGATCTTGAGCCGAGCATTAGACCACCTAAAACAGATTAACAGAAAAGGGTTGGTGATTTCTTAAGGCTTTTGAGGGAAGCCATGTGCCTGCTCGATGCACCCCTCAGCCTATGGCTGCACCTTGCGATCTCCAGCAACATGGAGATGGCCGGGGAAGAAGTGCAGGAACATGAACTCGTAGCAAGCAGCAGGAGCGCTGCCGTAGAAGACGCACAGGTTGCCGTCGGCACTGACCTTGCGGTGAGCGGCGGTGGTAGTCGGTCTTCTGATCACCTTGAGCGCCTTTGTTTTAGGATCAGTTGTTAGCAAGTTGTATGATACGTACATGTGTGTTTTTTCAAAAGGGTTCATCCTGCTCATTATATAGGTGGCGCTAAAGGGATAAGGGACTGAAACCAACACCTGGATTTGGTGCCTCCAATCATGGCACGTATGTGGGGAAAAAGAACTTCCCTTTTTCTCTCGGTCAGTTATGACCTGAGATCAAAATTCCAACAGGTGGCTGTTGAGGTGTGGACATGTGGCTGGTGATCACGGCAGATAACTGCTGGTTTCGCGTAGAAAATGGCAGATGGTTGTGTGATGTGAGATCTGCATGAAATGCCATAGGACGCGGCTGCTCCTTCCGTGTTCCTCGCCCCATCAGGGTTTTTACAAGAACCATGACTACCTGCTGGCTACTGGCCCTTTGAGGCTTTGGGTCGACCGTGAAGCAGCTGCATCTCATTGCGGGGTAACCCGAATAGAGACACCGCCTTAGTGGAGTGGGCTATAAGCATAGGTATTAAAATGCTGACCAAAATCTTGGGCTGGCCCCGGCCCAGGTTGGCCCCAACTAAGCTCTGCCTCTGTTCTTGTTCTGATGTACTCATGTACTTGGATGGTTTATTGATTTGTTGTTATTGTATGACAATCCATAAAAATATCGTGAATCAAGTAGTCTCTACCTGTATATAGTGTCTATTACGCAAGCATCTAGTGGATCACTCACATAGCCCTTGAATAGCTAACTGCTGATTCCTAGTTATGCAAAGATAGAAATCCAAAGTGTTGAGGGAAAACTTAGAACAGATGTTAGGTATTCAGGCTCGCTCTAGAACGAGCTGCACCTTGGACGAGGCTGCTCCCAGCACCCACTGACCCGCCGCCGCCGGCAGCGGTGGCAAGGAGCATTGCTCTGCTCTCCCAGGTTATGTTCCTTCCCTTGCCGGTTCTACTATGCCGTTGAAGGAGGGATGCTGCGACGAGGGAGAATCAGAGAAGGCTAGGGTCATGATGAGCAGGAGTTTTAGGGTTGTGTGCTGTTATGAGGAAAGAGAGCAGAAGGTGTGTGGCGGCTGTGGTGAGGAAGAAAGGAGTGAGGAACTGAGGATAGTGGAATTAGGTCATGGGGGGAGTATAGCTAGTAGATGGGCTTTTGGGCCACAAGGAAGTGCATAGGTAGTGGCCCAATCTCTGTCTTTCTTATTTTTCATTGCAATATACTGTACATGCTAAATTGCTTGACTGCTCTGTTCCTTCTATGTCTGCCTCAAGGATAAGGCGGGGTTAGGCCTTAAAAACAATGACGATTACTAGGTATTAGTAGTTGAGTACTACAGTACCACGTCGACTAGTCCAGTACTAGTCTAGACTAGTCACGATTAGTCTATGAGTCTCAACCCTGAAACGACTCGTTGACTCATCGATTCGTAAACCTTGAACATAAGCTTTATCTTTTTCTCCACAAAGTTTGGCCAATACTGAACATCTTATTTATGCTGGAAAAAGAAATAAACCAGTGAAAGAAATTTTTGTAAGACGTGATCCGTAATTAGTACTAGGATTTTGGTCGAAAGTTGGTGAACTTTGTATTCTTGGTAATTGGTAATGCTATTTTCTGTTTAGGATGAATTAAAATTTATGCTTGTAACCATATTGTTGCATTATCTCATTAGTCTCATTGCTTGCTTTTGAAGAGCTTTTGTGTTCGACTGATAGTATCTTATGTTTTTTGCTGTAGGCGACAATTGCTGACAGAGATGACCCTGGTGAAGCTATGAGAAAAAAGTTCGATGGCATGCATGAAAAATTGGAGTCTGCTGCGAATTCTGAAGATTGGAATAGTGTTCTCAGAATAGTAGAGAAGCTGATTCTTCCTCCTGATAGTGAACCAAGGGAATACGTAATGAAATTGGACCAAGATCTGCAGAAGGTACGAGATGCATGTTTCTCTGTTTATCTTGTTGGTGACATAGATTGCAAATGGATTAAAATGTTGATGATTCTTATGTGGGTTATCAAAACCATTAATGCACGGAAATTGGTACCTGAGAGAGTTTGGTGGAGATGCTGCAATTGTTGCTAGAAAATATCTTTCAGCTGGACGAAACTGTCATATTTGCCAATGAGGAAAGAATGGTTGATGCAAGTTTTTTGAAGTATAATTATGGATTTGTTCGCAATACCGTTATAGATGTTTCTTTGGGAATGGCTAGGATTGTGTCGGTCGATTTGGCTGAAGCGTTGGATAGAAAACGAATGGCCCAGATTGTGTCTTCCTCCTCCCAACAGTTTTTCTCAATAAAACAGATCAGGTGTTTCTTCTTCCTCCGGCACGCCGCCTGCTACCACCCTACCACCATCTGCCGCCGCCGCCCGCGGCCGGCTGCGCTCCGCGCCAGCCTCGCCGCCCCGCCCTCCCCTCAACCTTTGCCCATCGCCATGCTTGCCGCCGTCCCCGGCCATCCCTCTAGCCCTGCCCCCATCTAGTTTTCATCTCCGGCGAAGCCACACCACCGCCGCCCCCACCCTGAACCCTAATATAGATAATGGGGTGATGACGGCGAGCCTCTTCTCTCCGGCGAGGCCATTCCTTCTCCTTCCTTCACTCAAAATCGACTGAAGTGCCCAAAACTGAAAAGTCAGCTGACTGAAATATAGCTAATCTGTGTTTGTTTTATTCCAGTGTGGTTTGTCCCTTCCTATTACACATACATACAACTATGTGCTGTGCTTAGTTTTTAACTATTTCCTTGTCTATCCAGTATTGGAATCGTTATTACTAAGTGTGTATGGTTCAACGTCTAGATGTATTTGTCAGTTTTCATGTTTATGTATGTGGAGGTGCCCTAATTTTTTATTTCTCATACAGATCGCAGCTTTGCAACCAAAAGACTGGCTTGTGAACAAGCTGAAGAAGCAGAACTCAGTTCCATCATATGAAAATCCTGTCCTAAAATATTCTGATTTACAACAGAAGATTCACAAGCTATCAGAAGAACAAAGGCCTGTGAGGTAATTCTGGGACACATCCTCGACGAATTCAACATTTCTAGTAGTTTCTTTGCAAGTTTTCATTACTCCTTACATTACATAACAGTACAAAGGGATCTTTTTTTTTCTCATCGATTAGCATGTCCTTTTTCTCCAATTCAGATCTCAATCACAGTAGTCATAGATGAGCTCGTTTTTCTCTGGAAACCTAGGACTTCTTCGTTCATTAGATCTTGTATATGCATATAATTAGCATAAAATATATAATCAGAATTTTTTTCATTGGAACAAAACCGAAGGAAATCGTTGATTAGCACCTATACCCATATTTTTTTCCATGCCTTGATGGAGTGATGCACTAGTCACATCTGCCAAATAAAAAATGTGTTTATTTTCCATTTGCTATGTATAACTAAGATGCTTTATCTAAACAATCATTTCTATGCATTTGTGTTTTGCATTGCCATCCTTACTGTTTAGTGTATTAGACCATTTAGACTAGCTTCAGTTTGAAAGGAACTCTGTCTAAACCTTTCTTGTTGTGAACAGCCTTGCGTTGGGAGATTTTAAACTTGATCTGATTGAGATGGCTTTTTTGAACCCAAGCCAAGAAGGTTCTCTAAGTAATTTTATCAGCTACTTCAGTGATCGGCTGTGTAACAATGACCAAAATTTTACATTTCGACATGGAAAAGAATCATGTCACCTATTGGAATACCAGACACCTAATAAACAGCAACCCAGATGGATGTTGATTAAAATGAAGAAAGATAATGCTCGAGCCGAGATTTACATTAGGAGCGATCACTTCTACCTTTGTGCTTTCAGTAACAAAAAGGGTGAAATCTTTGAGCTTGTGAAGGAAGATTGTCTGCGAATAATCAAAAGTTCTGTTGCATTTGGCTGTAGCACAGACTACCCAAGCATACTGAACGACGAAAGACCTCGACTGATTCCAGAAGGTGAATGTGAAAAGAGGTTGTTGGACATAATTCTAAATATGGAGGAATTTTCACATGGCATCGAAGTGCTGTCAAACTATGACCACAGTATTCTGTCAAAACATGATGTGAGTGAGGCTGAAAAACAACGACTCATTCAAGAAGTGCAAGAGGCATTAGCTTGGAATGTAGTGGTTTTAGCTGAAGTTTCATGCATCGTTAACCTATTTCTATCCGTCAATGGAAACTGGAAAGAGAGTTGTTCAAGCTTGACAAAACTCTTGTATGAGTATATGATGCATTGGAAGGTAATGTTAAATAAGGCCCGCAACGGTGCCATTGATGCCAAGTTTGAGGACAACATAGTGGCTAAAATCTTGCTGCGATTTAGATGTGAAGCAATTAAGGTGCTTAATCTGCTGTGCAACGCAGAGGGTCCTGGAATTATTAAGAATGGTGAAGATGGCAAAGGATCAGAGGAAGATTCTGGACCATCTCGTGGTAATGACAAAGAGCAAAAGACATCTGGATCTAGCTCTGGACTGTCTGGACATGGTAAGGACAAAGAAACAAACACACCTGGATCTGGACCACTTGATAGTTATGATGACAACCTGGAGGGTGACCGTGATGGTGGAAAACAGAAGGAAAATTATAATGATAGCAGGCCAGGGACGAGTGAGATGAGCAAAATAGCAATGGATTTCATGGGAGGATTGATAGTTGGCAAGAACTGGGTTCAGCCTTTGATCAAGAAAAGAAGCATGGAACCTTTTGTCATCACAAAAAGAGGGGTGGAATCTTTGATCACCAGCAGAAGAAGCGTGGAACCTTTGATGGTGCCATTGCTACCTGATTCTCTAGGATCTGCATATGCAAGTGGTTTGGGTCAGGTCTTGTCATTAGTACCTGATTCTTCGATGTCACATGTACGTGGTTTGGATCCGATGCTGGTTAACTTCATCAAGAATTCGCCTGAGGAAGATATGGTTAACTTCATCAAGAATTCTATCCCCTCACAACCATATTTTCCTACAGGCCAGACTCTCTTAGAATTTTTTTCTATCCACACAAATTTGTGCTTAATAAAGACTATCATACTTTATGATAATCGCGGTGGTACTTTAATCTACGAGTCCAAGGAAGGAGAAAAGGACGAGTTTATTAAAAGACGCTCCATTTGGTTATCAGAGGATATAGGAAGAAAACCTTATGCTTTCATGGTATGATATTTATTCACAAACTAATTCATCCTTTTCTTTTAGTGATTGTGGTGAATTTACTCCTAATGTTTTTTATAATATGAATGCAGGAATCTCTTGTTCTCAAAGGCCCGAGCCGTCCCATGACTGCTCATGATGGGTACTGGATCATTCAAATTGATGTTCCGGTTGAATCATCTTTCGAGCCTGAACACCACCCTGAAATACCTGGTCGAGTATTATATTTGAATGATGATTTCCTTGACAAACCCAGGGGCAATTTAATTTCTATCAGAGGTGGCCTTGTTAACATCACATCAGTGACTTTCAGCAATGCAGTTCGCTCTTCAATCCGATTTTTACTTTGTTCTCACCAAGATGGCAGTTTTACTAAAGTGGAGGGCGAGCTTATATTATCTGTTGAAAATTATCCATTTGGCTTCACTATTTTCAAAAATCAAGTCGAGGATGATGCTGTTCATTTCTTTAGACAGAGTGGCACAGTATTTGAACTTCCGTTGACTCGGCATGTTCTTGCACTGCCTATAGGATCTCGTGTACATGTCTTGGGGACTTTGAAACTAGCGACCTTGAAAGTGTTTGTAGATCAGTATCTGGTGCTCGACAAGAATGTTGCATGGGCTGGATGGACTGTGGAGACGGGTCTGTATGCTGCTATATGCATTGAGGCAAGTTCTTTTCTCTAGAGCTTAGTTATAGGAAATTTGGAATTACTACTTGTAGTAGTTTAATTAGCCCATTGTAATGGATTTGGTGACCATGAGCGGATGAAATAATAGTACTAAAGAACCGCCGTGTCTGCAGTAATATTTGTCATATGGAAAACAGTTGTTTTAAGCCGGCTGATTACTCGCTAAGATCCGCCAGCTTGGAAGCCTAAACGTTGGACCGCTGCTGTTTAAAACGCGCGCGCCCCAGTGCTACTCTGCATGCATCCGATCTGCCCTCCACTCCAACGTACTCCCTCTGTAAAAATAATATAAGAGCATTTGAATCACTATTCTAGTTATCTATATGCTCTTTTAACGGAGTAAATCACCACCGGTAGCCTAGCCGGCTCCTCCTGGCACTTCTGAAAAAATTACGGGCCAATCCGGCCTTCAAGAATCCAAAACGTGGGGCCGCCTTCCCCTTGCCGGCTGTCTCCAGGCCGACTATCGGAAGGCGGCCCAGCCTTAACCCTCATGAAGAAAGCCGCGGGAGGGCCGACTCCGAGAAGCCGGCCGCGGGAGGGCCGACTCCAAGAAGCCGGCCACTAGAAGGCCGACTCCAAGGAGCCGGCTCCCACAAAGCGGTTAAGATCGTACCCTCGAAGTCTGCATCCACATAACATCGATGAGACGGGGCATGGCTACAGTAAAGCCTGCCACCCTCGAATCCCGGAGCACGCCTAGCACAGTGCGCTGTACGGGATGGCCATGACCCGTCCGGCGCGGCATGGCCCACGGGCAGTGGGCCCCTTCGGGCAGAGAGACACCCGAAGGCGGCCAGGCCTCCTCTAGTCGGCCCGAGACAAGGCTGGCTTCCCATAGCCGGCTTGGTTCCTCCCTCGAAGGAAGCGCCTCATTAAGGAGACAAGACAAGGTGAGGCTACAGTGATCGCCCGCCGGGCGGTGGCACTGTAGCAACGCTTACCTCGACAAAGCCCTCGTCACCAGGATTGGGGCAACAGTAACCAGCCCCCGACAAGACCCCTGACAGTGGGGCCGGCCTGTCGACCAAGAAGCCGGCAGCCGGCGGGACCCACCAGCCGGCGGGCCCCAGCAGCCGGCGTAGAAGCCGGCGAGCGTAGACACTGACAGCTAGGGCCCGCGCCCAGCCGGATTACCATTGTATCCCCGGGGGTAGGCCTATATAAACCCCCCGGGGCACCCATGCAAAGGGTTGATCTCAGCTAGTTTTAGACACCACATAGAGAGAAGAGGAGAGCTAGCCGTGCCCTTCTTCTTTCTCCCACCGAACAGCTCAAGGAGCATCTTGTAGCCACTTGTTCATCTAGTGATCATGCGGAGACCCCGCAGAGCAGCAGTAGGGGTGTTATCTCCACGGAGAGCCCCGAAGCTGGGTAAGATTCACTGGCATGCATGTCTTCGCCTCATCCCGCTTCCAGGCACCGACGATGTCTTATTGGCTCTCACAATGATAAGCCACTCGTTGGCATATGTCGCACCTACCACTCGACATTTGGTGCCCACCGTGGGGCCAGGTGCACCGTCATCCGGAGACCTGTTCTGGACGGGAACCCTCTTCCTCCCCAGCGAGCATAGCCAGCCCGGCACGCCCGATGGCGCTTGCCACGACGCGCTGCAAGGCGTCACCAACGTCTGCGCAGCGAGCAACCTCGCCCATCTTCTTGGCGAGACCCACATCTCCGACGAGCCCGCCTCCGACGCAGGCACCGACCACCTCGTCAACCTCCTCGGCCAGCTCCGCATCTCCAGCGAGCCTGCTGTGGATTTGGAGTCCGTTGGCTCCACCGATCCGATGCCTATCGACTCCGACACGGCCTCGCTCGACGCTTTCCCCACCGACATCGTGATCTACAAGGACCCGCTTCCCCAAGCCGACGGCTATGACGGTGCCATCACCGAGGTGATGGTCATCGGCCACGGCGGCGCTTCTGGCGAGAACGCCCACGACGCCCCGCAGACGGCGCTGCACGACTTGTCCATCCCCCTCCCAGCCGACGCCGACGCCGACGCAGAAACACTGGAGGTGCGCCGCCTAGCCCTCGTTGCGGAGGGCCAGAAGATAGCTTCCATGAGATGCCTCACCGAGGCTCACCAGGGCGAAGTCGACCGCGCCGCCTTCGGCACGCCGCCTCCCGACGGGCCAAGCCGTGTTGGCATCGTCAAGAAATGCGGCGCGGCTATCGCCGACATGCTGGGAGCGGACCGCCCAGTTTATACCATGCCTCTCGAGAATCTGCGCGCCGCCCAGGCGGCCGCAGACGAGCTGGATAGACTGGGGCCCGACGAGCTCCCTTACATGGCCAGACGCATCCAGCAGCTTATCGACGCGGCCGCTGAGCGGCACGAAGACGGCGCCCGCGCTGAAAGCCCCCCCCCCCCGCACCGAGAACACGGTGCGACGTCGCGAACGCCGACGGCCTGCAACACCCATGCGAGGAAAGAAAAGGAGCCGGCTGCAAGTCGCAGCCGGACTCACGTCTCCATCGAGCGCGACGCAGAAGGCCACCCTCAAGCTGTGGAGCGGTGAGGCAAGCCGCCTCCACCTCCGCCTCGTGGTGAGAGATACCCCACCCCGTCGCCTGTCACGCATCCGACTCTTAGCGGCCGATTAGGTCGCCGCGAAGGAGTCGGCGAGAACGACGCCCGCCATCGGATCAACCACCTAGCGCGATCCCTGGCGCTAGAAGAAGAAGATGATGTCGGCCTGCCCTGTTTCGGCCCCCGCATTCGCGATGAGCCCTTCCCCAAAGGGTTCACGCTCCCAAGAGACACGCCCAAGTACAACGGTTCCGTGAAGCCGGAAGATTGGTTGATCGACTACTCCACAGCGGTTCGCATAGCAAACGGTAACAGGCGTGTTGCCGTGAAATATGTCCCTCTCATGCTCCAAGGCACGGCGCGTACCTGGCTCAATAGCCTCAAGCCTTACAGCATCAACAGCTGGGTAGACTTCACATAAGCCTTCAACCGCAACTTCACCAGCACCTACAAGCGGGCTCCCAAGCCCCGGCAGCTCTCCTTGTGTGTCCAAGGGCCCAACGAATCAACCCGCGACTACCTCACGCGTTGGGCCGAGCTCCGTAATTCTTGTGAAGGGGTGCATGAGGTTCAAGCCATAGAGTACTTCACTGCCGGGTGCCGAGAAGGCACCCTCCTCAAGCACAAGCTCCTCTGCGACGAGCCGACTACCCTCGATGAGCTTCTGGTCATAGCGGACAAGTACGCCACCGCCGACTCCTCAATGAAGACCGAGCTCCGGGTAGATGCGTCCGGGAAAGTACTCAACCCGGCACCCAAGACGCCGGCTGGGGACTCCAGCCGACGCCCGTACCAGAACGACCACAAGCGCAAGGGCCCCGTGCCGCCCTCCACCAGTCGGCAGGTGGCCACAATCGAAGACGAGCAGCCCGAAGGGCGGCCCGCACCCAAGAAGCAGAAAGGCGGCAGGCCGGCTTGGCAGCCGGCCTTCTCCTACGAGCAGGCTCTCGACGCCCCATGCAAGTTCCACAGCGGCGCGAAGCCGTCCAACCACACAACCCGGAAGTGCCACTGGCTCACCCGAATCTCCAAAGGCGAAGGGCTCGCGCCGCCTCCGCCTGCTGGTCAGCCACCTCCGGCTCCTCAGCAGCCGGCCGCTCGGCCAGCAGTCGGAGCTGTGCATGATGAGTTCCCCGACGAGCATGCCGCCTATGTCGTCTTTACAAGCCAGCCCGAAGACCGGCGCAGCAGACGCCGAGAGCACCAGGAAGTCAACGCTGTCGCTACCAACCCCTCCGAGCACATGCACTGGTCAGAAAAGCCTATCAGCTGGAGCCGGGCCGACCACCCAGAGGTGATGCCATCTCCCGGCTCTTATGCGTTGGTTCTGGATGCCACCCTTGCAACAGACAGACGCGCCGCCCGTTTCTCCCGCGTGCTGATAGACGGCGGGAGTAGCATCAACATCCTGTACCGTGACACCCTGGAGAAGCTGAACGTCAAGACGAAGCAACTCATGCCTACTCGGACTGTGTTCCATGGCATCGTACCCGGCCTGTCCTGCGCCCCCATTGGCAAGATCAAGATCGATGTTCTCTTTGGGGACAAGGATCATTTCCGCCGGGAAGCGATCTGGTTTGAAGTGGTGGACCTTGAGAGCCCCTACCATGCACTGCTTGGCCGTCCTGCCTTGGCTAAGTTCATGGATGTTCCCCACTATGCTTACCTCAAGATGAAGATGCCGAGCACCAAGGGCATCATCACCATAGCCGGCGATTACAAGAAATCCTCCGAGTGCGCAGCAGCCAGCAGTCGGCTGGCTGAGTCCCTTGTGATTGCCGAAGAAAAGAAGATGTTGGACCGAGTCGTGGCCATGGCCAGCAAGCAGCCGGCTCTGTCCCCCGACCCCAAGGAGAGTGATGCCCAAGGTTCCTTCCAGCCGGCGAAGGAAACAAAGAAGATACCTCTTGACCCCGAACACCCAGAAAGGTTTGCCGTCATTGGGGCAAACCTGAACAGCAAATAGGAAGGCGAGCTCGCCGACTTCCTCTGTGAGAATCGGGACATCTTCGCGTGGTCCCCCAAGGACATGCCAGGTGTTCCGAAGGAATTCGCCGAGCACAAGCTACATGTCCGAGAAGACGCCAAACCAGTCAAGCAGCCCCTCCGCCGACTGTCGGAGGAAAAGAGAAGGATTGTACGAGAAGAGATAGCCCGGCTTCTGGCAGCCGGCTTCATTATGGAGGTTTTCTTTCCAGAGTGGCTCGCCAACCCGGTCCTCGTGCTGAAGAAGAACAACAAGTGGCACATGTGTATAGACTACACGAGCCTCAACAAGACCTTCCCCAAAGATCCTTTCGCCCTGCCAAGGATAGATCAAGTGATAGACTCCACAGCCGTATGCGAGCTGTTAAGTTTCTTGGACGCTTACTCAGGATACCACCAGATAAAGTTAGACTCGACCGACCACCTGAAGACCGCCTTCATCACGCCATTCGGAGCTTTTTGCTACCTAACTATGACATTCGGCTTGAGAAATGCCGGTGCCACTTTTCAGCGTTGCATGCAGAAGTGCCTCCTCAAGCAGCTCGGCAGAAATGCCCACGTCTACGTAGACGACATTGTGGTGAAGACGGAGAAGCGCGGCACCTTGCTGGAAGACCTCAAGGAAACATTTGAGAACCTGCGCCGGTTCCAGATCAAGCTCAACCCCGAGAAATGCGTGTTCGGAGTGCCAGCCGGCCAACTTCTAGGCTTCCTGGTCTCCGAACGCGGCATCGAGTGCAACCCAGTGAAGATCAAGGCCATTGAGAGGATGGAGATTCCCACCAAACTGCGAGACATCCAGAAGTTTACCGGATGCTTGGCCTCCCTGAACCGCTTCACCAGTCGGCTTGGAGAGAAAGCTCTCCCCCTCTACCACCTCATGAAGAAGACCACTCACTTTGAGTGGAACGACCAGGCCGACCAAGCTTTTCACGAGCTGAAGAAGATGCTGGCCACGCCGCCTGTCCTGGCGGCGCCGACTGAGAAAGAGCCCATGCTCCTTTACATTGCCGCAACCAGCCGGGTGGTCAGCACCGTCATCGTAGTCCAGTGTCCAGAAGAGGGCCGAGCCCAGCCGGTCCAGAGGCCGGTGTACTATTTGAGTGAGGTGCTGTCTACCTCGAAGCAGAACTACCTGCACTACCAGAAGATGTGCTATGGCATGTACTTCGCCGCCAAGAAGCTGAAGCCCTACTTTCAAGAGCACCCCATCACGGTCGTATGCACCGCCCCACTTGCCGAGATCATAGGCAGCCGGGATGCATCCGGCCGAGTGGCAAAATGGGCCATCGAGCTGGCCCCTTACGCAATCTTCTACCAGCCTCGCACCGCCATCAAGTCCCAAGCATTGGCCGACTTCCTCGTCGACTGGGCCGAGACCCAGTACCTGCCACCGGCCCCCGACTCCACCCATTGGCGGATGCACTTTGATGGGTCCAAGATGCACACCGGCTTGGGAGCCGACATCATCCTCACCTCTCCCAAAGGCGACAAGCTCAAGTACACCTTGCAAATTCACTTTGCCGCTTCCAACAACGTGGCCGAGTATGAGGCACTCATACACGGGCTCCGGCTTGCCAAAGAACTTGGCATCTGCCGGATCCTGTGTTACGGCGACTCGGACTTGGTAGTCCAGCAATCATCCGGCGACTGGGACGCCAAGGACGCAAATATGGCAAGCTACCGCTTCCTCGTTCAGAAGATTAGCGGATACTTTGAAGGATGCGAGTTCCTCCACGTACCACGAGCCGACAACGAGCCAGCAGATACCCTGGCTCGAATAGGCTCCACTCGGCAGGCAATACCAACCGGCGTCTCTCTGCAACGCCTCCTCAAGCCGTCTATCAAGCCATCTCCAGAGTTCGATTCCATCTTCGTGCCGCCTAACCCCGACGCAGCCGGATCCGGCTTGAAGAACCAAGCAGGCGCCCCAGGGACTTCGATAGGCGGCCCGGGGACTTCGATAGGCGGCCCAGGGACTTCAGTAGGCGGCTCGGGGACTTCCGTAGTTACACCCGACCCGGGGACTTCTGAACCCGGCTCGGGGACTGCGGTAGTCGGCCCGGGACTGCACCAACACAACAAGCGGCGGCCGACTCCAGCATTTCACCACCCAGCCCGGCCACCCTGGTGGCAGTAGCCGTGTTGGCAATAGAAGAAGTCACAGCTCCATCATGGGCCCAGCCCATCCTCAACTTCCTGATAAACCAAGAACTGCCGGCTGACGAGACAGAGGCAAGACAAGTCCAACGCCGAGCCAGAGCATACACAATCGTCAACAGAGAGCTCGTCAGGCGCAGTGTCACTAGAGTCTTCCAGCGATGCGTCGAGCAAGAGAAGGGCATAGCAATCCTCAGAGACATCCACCAAGGCGAATGCGGCCACCATGCGGCCTCAAGATCACTCGTCGCCAAAGCTTTCCGCCATGGATTCTTTTAGCCGACGGCTTTGGACGATGCCAAGGAGTTAGTTAAACATTGCAAAGGGTGCCAAGTCTTCAGCAACAAGCAACACCTGCCGGCTACGGCACTGAAGACCATTTCCCTCACTTGGCCCTTTGCCGTTTGGGGACTGGACATGGTGGGCCCATTCAAGACGGCGCGCGGCGGCATGACACATCTGCTTGTCGCTGTGGACAAATTCACCAAATGGATTGAAGCAAAGCCGATCAAGAAGCTGAATGGGCCGACTGCCGTGACATTCATCGCAGATATTACAACTCAGTACGGCGTGCCGCCCAGCATCATCACCGACAACGGCACGAATTTCGCCAAGGGAGCATTGGCACGTTTCTGCGCGACGCAGGGCATCCGACTGGACTTAGTGTCCGTTGCCCACCCGTAGTCAAATGGCCAAGTCGAGCGAGCCAATGGCCTGATCCTTTCCAGCATCAAGACCCGACTGGTCGTGCCACTGGAGCGTTCGGCCGGCTGTTGGCTCGATGAGCTGCCGGCCGTCCTCTGGAGTCTGCGCACTACCCCAAACAAGTCAACCGGCTTCACTCCTTTCTTCCTCGTGTATGGTGCCGAGGCGGTCATCTCAACTGACATCGAGTTCGACTCGCCTCAGGTAACCATGTACACGGAGGCGGAGGCCAAAGAAGCACGAGAAGACGGTGTCGACCTACTGGAAGAAAGCTGGCTGTTAGCCCTCAGCCGGTCGGCCATCTACCAGCAGGGTCTTTGCCGCTACCACAACCGGAAGGTCAAGCCAAAATCTTTCCAAGAGGGCGATCTTGTGCTCCGGCTGATCCAGCGAACAGCCGGCCAGCACAAGCTCTCGGCCCCTTGGGAGGGCCCCTTCGTCATCAGCAGAGCTTTGGGCAACGACTCCTACTACCTAATCGACCCGCAGAAGCCGAAGGTGCGAAAGAGAGATGATTCGCGCAAGGAGTCAGAACGATCATGGAACGCCAATCTCCTCCGAAGATTTTATAGTTAAAAAGCAGTATGTACCACGCTACCTTTTGTACTAAGTACAAGACAATAGGCTCCCCGAGGAGAACTCGGGGACTGCCATCCTTTATCTTTGAATGAAGAGTATCATGCTTATGATTATGTCATTACATTCACTTTTCTCGTCCGGCACTGGGTTCGACCAGTCGGCCCGGTAACTGGCCGCCTTAAGTTATATCTAAGTTCCGCCTGCGGTCAGACAAGTAGTGTGCCAGCACCCAAGCCTCCTCTTGCGGAAAGTCGCAGCTCGAAGAACCGACTGTCCGGCTGGCAAGAGCCAAAGGCAGGAAAGGGCGCCCACACGAAAAACGGCTAAGGACTAGTGAACTTATATAACATGAGCCGGCCGGTTTCCATTCACCTCGCTACAATCTAAGAAAGCTCGAGTACTTGCCTTCCCCAAAAATAGCCAAGTTCTTCCCTAGCCACAGACTGCAGAGCAGCTGCCGGCTGGGAAGGCAGCAGTTAGGGGAAGGCGGCAAAGGAAACAACCTAAGGATAAAAAGCATACGCGAATGGAAGCCAAACACATGCATGACCATATTTACACAAAAGACCTTCGAAAGGCCAGCATTCAACATAGTTTGAATACACCCCCAGTGGGTGGAACTGCGCAAAATTAACAAACATTGTTCAAAGAGTAACAAGCAGGGAAAGCAAGGACAGCGGATCAGGCCAAGGGAGCGACGGGCGAGTCGGGCAGGTCGGTGGAGGCGGCAGTACTGGCTGGAGGAGTGGCCAGCTGGCGAACCTCGGCATGATCACCACCTCCCGCAGACGGCGCGCTCGTGCGTGCCTCGTTGCTGGAGGCACGATCAGGCTGAGGCTGGCTGGTCGCTTCGCCATCTGGCACGTTGCCTTCACCACCTTCCCCTTCTTCTTCTTCACCCTCGTCGCTTGAGGCAATCTCCTCCGCCGAGTCCTCACCCTCTGCCGGGTTCAGCCCGAACCACTCCTCCGGCTGAGCAACGCCGTCATCATTCACCTCAGGGGCAAAGACACTAGTGTCAGTGCAGTCGGCGATCGTCGAGGCGCGCTGGGCGATAGCCGGCCTCACCGCCACCAGCTCTTTGTCGGCTTCCAGCCGCCAAGTACGCAGCTGGTCCAAGTTCAGCCCAGGATACCAGGCTCGGACGAACTCCAGCGCCCGCCCAGCGCCGAGTCGGGCCGCCGATGCCTTCCAAGCCTTCAAGCGGCTGACCGCAACCTCCAGCCAGTCGGCAGTCCGACTTGGGGTGCGAGGAATCGCCTCGCCAGGCCAAAGGGCGGTCAGCACTTGCGCACCGGCGCGCTGAAGACGGCGGAGCATGCGGTGAGCCGGTTGCAGACGGGCTTGAATCGCCAAGAGCCGCTCCTTAAGTGATCGACCCGCATCTGGCGCGATCTCAGCCCCTCCCAGCCGCCGCGCGTCACGATAGGCCTGGATAGCTTGGTTGGCGGCGACGGAGTAACCAGGAAAGTAATCTGCGCAAAGAAAGAAGTAGTAGCTCAAAGTCAAAAAAGTAAACCAGATGACAGGAGGCAGGCAAAGAAACAAAGAAGAAGGCGGCCTACCGTCGATCAAATCCTCAACCCGGCTGTAGCCTTGACTCAGCGCCTGCCTCTCCTCAGCCCAGCCAGCCGCCTCGGTCTCATATTCGGGTTTGAGGGCAGTCTCGCCATCCTGCGCCGCCTTCAGGGCCGCCTTATGGCTCTCCTCCTGGTCGGCCAATCTCTTGGCCAAGCGATCACGCTCCTGAATCAATGTGTTGCACTCAGCTTCCTTGGCACGAAGGGCGGACTGGGCTCCGCCTAATTCCTCCCTCAAGCCGGCGTTGGCCCCTGCCGACATGAAGAAGAAGGAAAAGAGTAATAAGAAAGAAGTCATCAGGAAAAGATCCGACCCAACTGCTCAGCAGTCGGCCCGAATCTCGGGGACTACACCCAGTGGGTGCGCTGACGCGCCCCCACTTGAGAATCAAAGACAAAGCACTTACTCCGGCTCTCAATCAGGTCAGCGGCTTTCTGACTCAACTCCTGAGCCTGGGAGTTGAAAGCAGCCGCGCGGGAGTTGTGATACTCCTGTAGAAAAGTCAGGAGATACCAATAGGAACAAGAGGGCAGTCGAAGTCTACTAAAAAATTCCAAGCCGCCTGCTCAGCAGCCGACTCGGAATTCGGGGACTACACCCAGTGGGTGCGCTGACGCGCCCCGCCGGAAGAAATCAAGAACAATCAATGATATGCACAAGGACTCACCCGAATAGCCGTTCGCGTCGCGAGGAACTCTTGGGTATACTGCTTCAACGCAGCCGCCTGAGCCTGAAGCCGGTTCCGGACGTCCTGCGCCGCCATGTTCATCACGGTTGTTCCATCGCCTGGCGTCCACCCGGACGAGCTGTCGCTGGCCGCCTCCAGATCCTGGGCCGGCGCCCCGGCGCCTGCTGCTCTCTGTGACTCCGGCGCCAAGGTTGTCTTCTCCGCGCGCCGACGAGACAGTGACGAAACCACAAGATCCGCCCTCGCAGTCGGCTCGTCCCCTGCCGGCTGCATGGGCGACGCCTCAGGCCGGCTCCCTTGAGTCGTTTCGGGCGGCGGCGATGACGCCGCCTACCTCTCCATCACCGGCTGGTCACGGTCGGCCTCCTCCGATGGAGGCACGGGGACGTCTGGGGCCGCGGTGCAAAGGGGGATGACGAGCCGTGGGGGCTGGTTCTGTAGAACCTCTGCCTCCGTCTCTCTAGCCGCGGCCTCCGCTTGGGCCTTGGTGGCCGCATCGACCCGTGTCTCCGCCGACTTCTCCCGCACCTCCCGAGCCGCCCTTTGCTCCTCCGCCTCCCGCTCTTCCCGAGCCTCTCGCAAGTTCCGCTCCATCGCCTCTAAGAGGTCAGTGCGGGGATCCACACGGCGGGAGCTCGAAGACCCTCCCGCGCCTCCGACTATGAAGGCGACAGAAGCTCGCTCTAGAGAAAGCGGGGCCCTGTCCGACAAGTCAAGAGGAAAGGACCAGAAGAATTTCAACCAAAAAAGAAAAAGAAAGGCATGAGAAAAGCGACACTTACGCCGAAACTACCTGCGGCTGCTTCACCACCTTGCGGAAGCGGGCCACCTTCGCGGCCGCCTCTTCCCGCTTGGTCGCCGCCGCGGTGCCCTTGGGCTTCTTGGGCCAGCTGCCGAATTGGGTCGATGCGGCCCGGCGCTTTGGTATGCCGCCTCGGGCAGCCGGCGCGGCAGATGGGCCTGCGCCTTGATGGTCGGGTACTGGCTGGCGATGCGGGACGACTTCGACCTCGTCATCATCCGCCCAATCCTCGAGGGCGGCCCCGAGCCCTGGGCCGCCTACCTCGCCGCCTTCCCCTGCGACGTCGTCCTCCATGGCGGCCGCTCCCAGATCCGGGTCATCAACATCGTCCACCGTGCGGTCAGGACAGAGCTGGCGCTCCACCCCTGCGGCCCCAGTTGTCGGCGGAAGAAGTGGGTTCTGCTAACAGCGAGCCGGCTAGTCAAGAGTCGGCCGCCGTGAAGCCGGCAACAAGAAAAGAAGAAGAAAGAAGAGGAACTTACCACAGGCGGGGGATTGGCGCGAGAATACGGCTCCTTGCCGTACCGCCACTCCTCGTCGAGCTTGCAATTGGAAATGTAGTTTACCATATAAGCCACCTCGGCGTGGGGCATCTCCCCGGTGCTCAGCCGGCATGGGTCGAAGCGGCCGCTCATCTGACAGATCAGGTGAGGCCGGCCTTGGAGCGGAAGTATCCGGCGCTCCACGAAGGCGGCCACCAAGTCGGCTCCGGTCAAGCCCTCTGACTGGATCATCACCCGGAGCCGGACAACAGCGGCGGCCCCGGCCGGCGACAGCGACCTGGCCCGGTAGCTCCATGAGGGCTGCCTCCCAGCCGGCGGGCCAGCTACGTAAGCCGGCAAGTTGACGAAGTCGCCATGCGTGGCAATATTCTTCACGTAGAAGTAAGATTTCTGCCAGAGCTTCACCGACTGGATCAGCGGGATGGATGGAAACGGATTGTTGTTGCTCGTCCGCCGCATGGCGATGAAGGCGCCACAAGGGGTGGGCACGCCCGCGATGACAGTGCCAAGCTTGCACTGGAAGAATTCCCCCAAGATCTCAAGAGTGGGGAGAACACCAAGAAAGCCCTCGCACAGGGTGACGAAGGCCGACAGCAGCATCACTGTGTTTGGAGTAAGATGATGTGGCTGGAGGTGGTAGAACTCGAGGAATGAGCGAAAGAACCCGCTCACCGGAAGGCCAAAGCCGCGCAGGCTGTGCGAGCGGAAGACTACCCGCTCGTCCTCCTCCGGCGCCGGTGAGATCTCCCTCGCCGGCGCACGACGGACCCGCACGAGGCTCGCGCCTGGCAGCCGCCGCGTCCGGCGGAGGAACTCGACGTGGTCTTCGTGAACATTGGAGCCATCCCAAGAGCTCGACAACTCCACGGGAACGGCGCGGCCGAGAGCAAGGCGTTGCGGCGAAGAGGCGCGTGACCTCGCTACGACGGAGCAAGGGCGAGCCAAGAAGATGGGCGGAAGAACCGAGCGGCGGCAGGAGGTCGCGGCAACGGTGAGGAAGAAGGAGTGAGGGGCGGAGCAAGGGCGAGCGTGCGAGCATCTGCCGCTCCCCCTCCTCCCTCCTACTTATAGCCCCGCGCGACGAAGCCGAGGAGGCGAGGCGTGGGGGGCGTGGGATTAACTGCGCCCACTCCCCCACGTCCCGCGATTATTGCGCCTTAACGGCATACACGAACCGCCGCTGGAAGACGTGCGGCCCGCCCGGGCCACAGAATATCCGTGCGTGGGCCGAGGCCCAGTAGTGGTGGGCCCCGAACTGCAGCGGCGTCCCGTCACGCGCGTGGGCTGGCAGGCCTTGTTAGCCCTCAGGCGCCACATGGCGCGTGGGCGGCGGGCGGCCTGTTCGCAACCTAGCCCGTGCAAGCGCTTGGTTCCTGCCTCCAAACTTCGAGACCGCCAAAGGACGTCGCCCTAATCTAAAGCCAGCTTCAACTGCCGGTTCCTCAGGATAGGAAGCTGACCAAGCTTCTCGTCCCCTTGTCAGCCTCGAAGCTCGACCAGCTTCGGGGAAGACTGACGGAGTAAATGACCACGGGTAGCCTAGTCGGCTCCCCCTGGCACTTCTGAAAAAATTACGGGCCAATCCGGCCTTCAAGAATCCAAGACGTGGGGCCGCCTTCCCCTTGCCGGCTGTCTCCAGGCCGACTATCGGAAGGCGGCCCGGCCTTAACCCTCATGAAGAAAGCCACGGGAGGGCCGACCCCGAGAAGCTGGCCGCGGGAGGGCCGACTCCAAGAAGCCGGCCACTAGAAGGCCGACTCCAAGGAGCCGGCTCCCACAAAGCGGTCAAGATCGTACCCTCGAAGTCTGCATCCACGTAACATCGATGAGACGGGGCGTGGCTACAGTAAAGCCTGCCACCCCCGAATCCCGGAGCACACCTGGCACAGTGCACCGTACGGGATGGCCATGACCCGTCCGGCGCGGCACTGTTGCCATGTTGACCATGACGCCATCTACGACGAGCTGTTAGCACGGCCCACGGGCAGTGGGCCCCTTCGGGCACAGAGACATCCGAAGGCGGCCAGGCCTCCTCCAGTCTGCCCGAGACAAGGCCGGCTTCCCATAGCCGGCTTGCTTCCTCCCTCGAAGGAAGCGCCTCATTAAGGAGACAAGACGAGGTGAGGCTACAGTGATCGCCCACCGGGCGGCGACACTGTAGCCACGCTTACCTCGACAAAGCCCTCGTCACCAGGATTGAGGCAACAGTAACCAGCCCCCGACAAGGCCCCTAACAGTGGGGCCGGCCTGTTGACCAAGAAGCCGGCAGCCGGTGGGACCCACCAGCCGGCGTAGAAGCCGGCGAGCGTAGACACTGACAGCTAGGGCCCGCACCCAGCCGGATTACCATTGTACCCCCGGGGGGTAGGCCTATATAAATCCCCCGGGGCACCCATGCAAAGGGTTGATCTCAGCTAGTTTTAGACACCACATAGAGAGAAGAGGAGAGCTAGCCGTGCCCTTCTTCTTCCTCCCACCGAACAGCTCAAGGAGCATCTTGTAGCCTCTTGTTCATCTAGTGATCATGCGAGACCCCGCAGAGCAGCAGTAGGGGTGTTATCTCCACGGAGAGCCCTGAAGCTGGGTAAGATTCGCCGGCGTGCATGTCTTCGCCTCATCCCGCTTCCAGGCACCGGCGACGTCTTATTCGCTCCCACAATGATAAGCCACCCGTTGGCATATGTCACACCTACCACCCGACATATATTTCTTCATGTGGCTGCACCCAGCCGCTGCTCTCTCCGATCTGCCCTCCACTCCCACGTACTCCCTCCGTAAAATTGGATGCATCTAGTGAGCAGCCGGGTTCTCGGTAGCGCTCCTCGGCGGCCGGTCGTATTAGGAAAATTAGTATACCCTGTCCTGATTAGTAAAGTCTATATTATGTGTCTATTCATCTAGTCCTCACATGAGATAAAAATTAAAAGCATCACGCAGCGCACGAGTCTTCTTTTTTCTCCTTTATGCTGGCCTCACTTCTTTTCCCATGTACTCTGCATTAGTAAAGCAGAAAGTCAATTAATTGCATTCCTAGAAATCAAAAAGCTATAACTTCCAAACCACATGTCGAAATTAAGATCCGTTTTCATTGTTGGAACAGTCGCGATGAGATCTTTTAAACTAGACCCCATTTGCATATGTTTCGATGAACTTTTTTCACTGCCAACTGGTCGTACTATATGGTGCGACTTTTATACCATGGGATGCAACTTTTCTGAAACAGTTTTGGTGCTAACACAACCAACTATTACATTGCATGGGTGCAATTTTAGTGCTTCAAACTTCACGAGATGAGCAACTTCATCTGTTGTCCCATCCATCTGCCTAGCAGACAATGTGCAGCTTTGTGTTTTGCTCAACCAACTGCCTAGTACTTGATGTGCACCTTACCCCCTACCTTGCGGATGTGCATTTTTCACCTCCTAAATTATCCATGTCAGTGAGATGTGCAACTTCATCTACTGTCCACGCCAACTGATTAACAAACGATGTGTAACTTTATCTACTGCCCCTCCACCTACCTAGTAGCTGATGTGCAAGTCCATCTTCTGCCCGCCAAATACCTTGTAGTCGATGTCCAACTACCCCCTTACCGCTTGGTTGTGCATATTTCACCACTCTTAATATATCCTTGCAAGTGGGATACAACTACATTTGTTGTCCATGCCAACTGACTAACCAGTAATGTGCAACTTCATTTGTTGTCCATGCCAACCGACTAACAAATGATGTGCAACTCTTGTAGCTCGTGCATGATCAACTATGCGAACGAGAGTGTGCAACTCCGCGGCCGTAAATATGCGACTATGTTGACGAGAGTGTGCAACTCTGTGGCAGCGCATGTGCACCTCGTCAGCCGTGTGTAGGCAACTATGTCGAACTTTACGCCTGTGCGTGTGTGACTATGTGGAAACATGAAAAAAAGTGTAATATAACAACAAAAAACAATGCCCATATGTCTGTTATTTGTGCAACTTGTGTGTGCATCTGTGCAACTGACAAGACCCCTCTGTGCAACTGAGAGAATTTACTTGGATGTTTAGTTTGATAAAAAAAAGTGCGGCTAAAATTTGATTTGTTTATTTAAAACTGATGCTGATTTGTTTGTTTGTTCCCCCTTCCACTACCTTTTAGAGAAAAAAGTATAAGCATCTATGCAACTATTATGGGTTGTTGTGACAGACTGGTATGCCTAGTTGTGCAACTACGAGAACAAACATGTGCAAGTAAATAAATATGGGAGATGTATTCAAAAACAAAAGAAAGGAAGCAAAAAAGGTCTACTCATTTGTAGCTTGCCAAACACACCGGACGCCTTCAAGTCCTTCTTAATGACCGTGGCAATTAGATTGCTATGCCATGCCATTGGTTGTATGGGGCAAATTACTTACTTGCACGTCTAATTGAAATAATTAAGACATGAAACTTGTGTGGTTCTGTCTAATTGAAATAGTGAATTTAAATGATGACAACTAGTATAAGGTTCATGTGCAACCATGCCTTGTATGGATGCCAACTACTATAAGGTTCATGTGCAACTACGAACTGTAAGGGTGCCAACTTGAATCAGTTTTGTGCACGAAAAGAAACTTGCATGATAAATGGAGCCAACTACTATGAGGTTCGTGTGCAAGTACAACTGCTAGAGATGCCAACAAAACATGCGACTATGAAAAAACAAGATAATTATAACTGCCAACTAAGTATAGCGTAGTGTGCAAGTTCCTCGTGCTCATATCCAACTAGGGATACTACAATGACCAACTAATACTAAAAAATAGCCAAATTGGATGAACTCCAATGGCCAACTGGGCTAATTAACCATCAAAGAGAAAACTACTCCAAGCAGCATGCAGCACACGCATGTGCTTATAGGATCCTTCTAATATGAGGGCTCAATATGAATTGCATGTAGCCAAGTACTAGCAAGCAGAAGGAGATCTGCTAGCTCATCTACCTAGTGGCACAACTCCAACTCCAGAAAATCAAAACTAATCATCTGCTATGCAAACTTATACAACAGTAAAGTGCTAGACATTAAACTGCATGAAACAATCAGCCCATGGACTCAGCTAAGGACATGGCACATCTCTCTAATCCGTTCTTTTCTCCACGCAATGTTTAGGGTGACTGACATAGATGTACTTGGACAAGCGAGTATCTGATTGCCAAAAAGATGAAGCCTTAGCAAGAAAGTAATTGACAACCGTGGTCAAGATCACAACCGGCAGCAGTTCAGAATTCAGAAAATACACTACCGGATGTGCGCATGTAGTGAGGTAGCAGTCGATAGCCCAGCTCCAGCTTCGAAAAACAATAGCAGGAGGAGGATACGACACCGCTGCTGCTGATCCACGGCTGCCGTCTCCCGACCTGCTAGCCAGTGGCGTAGCTAGGGGGTGGCCAGGGTGGTCCATGGACCATCCTGAAATTTCCCCATAGCTTGTATATAGTGTAGTAATTATTTCTTTGAAAATAAATAAACTTATGTAAATATTTCTATTGATGGACCACCCTGATTTATTGGGCTGGCTACGTCACTGCTGCTAGCCGCGCTGCTCCGGCTCCATGGCCGCCGTCTACGTCTTGCTCCAGATCGAGGACGAGCTCCTTTCCCCCTTCCGTGTTCGTTCTTCCTCCGGCCGCTCCCCTACATCCACGCATAGACATCACGGCGGCCACTGCTCCCTTCCCCCTCCTCCGTAGAGAGCTCCCTTCTCCCTCCACCCAGCCTCAATAGGTCCGGCATGGGTGGGTACGCCGGACACCAGATCTGGTATATACGCGAGCTGTAGCGCCCCGATCCATCCGAGCGGCGCGGTGCACGTCCCCAACTTGTGGCGGCCGGCGGGAGAGGAGGGGAGGCACCGACATAAGAGGGGCGGAGCCGCGGAGGTGGCCGGCGCGAGGTAGTGGCGGCGGCAGATACGGAGGAGATAGGGACAAAATGAGTGGAAGGGATAGATAGCGACAAACGCCAACAGTTTTGCTGTTGAGACTCCCGTCCACGCGTGCGGTGATTCGGGGCGGGATCGAGCGGTCAGAAGCCGGCCGCTCGTTCCGTCTAAATAGTGCGTATGCATATTTTAGATTTCAGGGTAAAAATAATATAAGAGCGTTTGGATCACTACTCCAATTATCTATATGCTCTTATATATTTCTTTACGGAGAAAGTATTTGCTAATTATTTTACTGGAGTTAGACAGTACGTACTTGCTAATTATTTTACTAAGTTAGACTGCATACTTTTGGGATGCTTGGATGATCCTAAATTCCTAATGCAAACTATGGTGCGCACCCGTGGGTAGCCAGTACGTAGTTACAGAACAGACACCAGCCATAACTCAATATAAGACAAGGCTGAAAAAGAAGAGACACTCTTAATCGTTAACCGTCTGTAGACATATTTTAGGGAATACATACAGAGCAAAATAAGTGAATTTACACCCTAAAATATGTCTACATACATTCGTATGTGGTAGTCCATTTAAAATGTTTAGAAAGACAAATATTTAAGAACGGAGGGAGTATTAAAGAAAGGAGGTTTTCATAGTTCTTCATATGTCACCCTTTTATATCTGTTGATTTTATATTCACCATAAATATTGACGACTGAGATTAGAAAAGATACTAATAATCTCTCTTATGGTAACATTTCATGTTCTGTTCGTTTTCAGAAACCTGCCAACAATGTTCTGTTCGTTTTCGGAAAACCTTCCAACAATGCCTTTGTTGGTGTGGAACGACCATCTATGGGGCCATCTAGCCCCTTTCTGGTTGCAATATAAATGCAAAGAGCAAGGTCAACAGGGGGCGCAGGTATCTTTACCCAGGTTCGGGCCACCTTTGAGGTGTAAAACCCTACCCCTACTTTGGTGTATTTGGAAATGTGGACGCACAAGTGCAAGGGGCGCTTTCCCCCGGCAAGGAGCAAGGAGAAGGCAGCTACGCGTGCAGGTGTACGTGGAGTTCAATCAGGTTCGAACCCTTGTAGCGGTTGCCTTGGCCCTCTTTTTATAGTTTAAGGGGTAACCACAATGGCAAAACAATCATTACATGATGATTAGATAGCAACAATGCTATCATAGGGTTAGTTAGGACAAAAAGCATTAAATGGACCACAAGGTGTCGCGAGGGGGAGGAGCCCCGACAAGGTTGCTGCAGTACTTGCCTAGCTAACTTCTATTAGTTTGACACACCACTGGGACGGGTGTCAATAAAGGTAAAAATCCCTCCAACGAGCTGACACGTGTCCGCCAAGCCTCACGTAACTACCCGCGAGCTCGACACCTCACCGATTAGTGACTAGCTGCTTGGTGAGGTGGAGCGCTGGTGGCAAGCGAGGGCTTGCCGGCCACGGAGCTTGCTGGGTCTTCTCCTTGCCGGCTCGGCTTTGCCGACAAGGGCTTCTTCTAGTGTTATGTCTTGATGCTTGGTCTTCTTGATGTGATCCTTGATCTCCCAAAGAACAGCTTCTCTTAGTCGTGAAGGTTTTCCTCATAATTCAACCTTGGCCTTGCAGTCTTTGGCAGGTTCTTGGGTTGGCAAGGGATCTACTATCTGTCTGTGCATAAGTCAGGGTGTTTGAACACCCATGTTTCGTACACCGACAAGAGCCCCCCGGACTGGCCGCGCTGCTGGGTGTCGTTGGGATAGGCCCAAACGATGTACAGACATGCGACAAAGATTGATGTAAAATTTTGTCGTGACGATATTTGTATCTTGAGATATTCTTTGCTTCTTCATTAATCTGGACTTGTGTTTATCCTTAGCCATCCTTTGGCAAATCTAGCCGTCAGGCGGGTGCCAACCGCTCATGCGAAAACCGGGAGCGAGCACGCACACGGGTTGCTGCAGGGCATAGCCTGGACAGACCCATAATCATGCATGGCTAAAGGTAACTGCCACGTCTGTCATCACTCCCTTCTTTACCGCACGTTCCCCCATGACACGCGTTATACGCGAAACATGGGATTGGTGGAGAGAGGCGGTCATGGAAGTAGTGCGTTGAGCAGGGTAGGCAAGGCGCTCGATTGGCAAGGTTGGGCGGTTGCTGGAGCGATGCGCCGGCCAGAAATGCGGGGCGCAGAATTGGTGGAACGGGGTGGTTGCTCTGGGATGGTGGAGAGACAGGCCCCGCGCCTAAGAAGAAGAAGAAGACGAAGAAGAAGAAGAATATTTCCGGCGCCATGCTATCGTTACTGCTGTGAGGACTTCTTCCCGGCGCTATGTTGTAAGGGCATATTTATCCCTTAGTAGTTTGGTGATTGATGACAATGCATTTGCGGACTAATCGTGTGCTTTGAGCATTTCAGAGATATCATATCTAGGCACAAGATGATTTGGTGCCCCTCGAAGCCTATTAAATACGATGTTTCTCTATGTTTCTATTCGATGGATTTGAGTCGTAGGAAAGCCATACTATTAAGAGGGGGTCCGCTTTGGAAAGGTTTGTGTCGGGGATATACCCCGCGGCGTAAACCGGACCGGAAGTATAACCCGGCCGGACTTGGCGGTTTATTTGAGATCCCGCTGGCACTTGGCGATTCACCGGGCGACCCGTTTGGACCTGGCGGTTCACGACTCATTGGTAACTTGGCAGGTGGGTGCGAGGAGCGACAAGACCTGGTGGCCCAACAGGCGGTTAATGAAGGCCGATTCATACTATGGTGGGCCGGTTTAAGAGGAAAGGCGCGAGGAATATTTACCTTACAAGGAGTTAAGACCAGGACTTGTATCCGGTTTGTATTAGAGATAGACTAGTCCTAGTCCTAATAGGACTCCACATGTAACCCGCCCCTTCAACATATATAAGGAGGGGCAGGGCTCCCCAAAGAGGGACAAGCTACAACCAAGAGAGAAACAATCTTAGGGCTAGACACAAAGAGGAGAGCCGGTTTACGACGACTTCCTCGTGATGATAATGAGACCTAGCCTCAAACAGCATCTAGGGTTGTTACCGGATGATGTTTCCCGGGGCCCGAAGCTGTCTAAATCCCTGTCTTGTGTTGCGTCTCTCGATTCCGCTCAACCCCTCTCAAGCTACCACATAGATGCGTTGGCTCCATGACTAAGTCCTGACACTAAAGACATCTGCCGTGACAAAACCACGACAGTTGGCGCCCACCGTGGGGCTCGCACACGGTGGTGTTGAGTTCTTGGAGGGCGCTATTCCAGGGATTGAAAAGTTTCGCCCAGCTGATTGAAAAGTTCCGACTGGCTCGTCGGAGAGTTCCTGCTGGCTCGCCGAAAAGTTCCATCAGGCTCATCAAAATGTTCCGCCGGCTTGTCAGAAAGTTCGGGCCGGATCGTTGAAAAGTTCCGACCGTCTCGACGAAAGGTTCTGTCTGAATCATCAATAAGTTCCGATCGCCTCGACGAGAAGTTCAGTCCGAATCGCTGAAGGGTTCCAGCTGCATCGCTGAAAGGTTCTGTCCGAGTCATCAAAGAGTTCTGACTTAGGCTACAGAAAAGTTCCGGATTATCAAATATTTCCGGATTAGCAAAAAGTTCCGGCCGGGTTATCCAGAGGTTCCGGCTCAAAAGGTTCTGGATTATCAAAAATTCCGGCCAGATTATTAAAAGGTTCCGGTTCAAAGGTTCCGGATTATCAAAAGTTCCAGCCGGATTATCAAGAGGTTCTCGTTCGAAAATTCCGGATTATCAAAAGTTCCGGCCGGATTATCAAGAAGTTCTGGTTCCAAAAATTCCGGCTCAAAAAGTACCGGCCGGGTTATATGGAGAGCTCAGGCACTAGAAGACACAGAACCAATCAACTCATTTGTCAAAAACAAAAGCAGCTCTATGCATTATCCAGTGCCAGTATCCGACAAAAAATACCAGGTGCTATCTTTCTATGTATTTTATCAGTACATGTTAATTCATTCGACAACAATTACTCTGGCCTGTAATATTTTTATGCGGGGCAACTATTAAAAGAAAAAGGGGTGGTGTTATACCATGGATGCACGTTCGGCTGTATCGCGCGGCTTCACCGACAGGGTGTCGCGGTCCGGTTTACGTCAACGTACCGGCTGACTCGCCCGTCCGCACCACCTTACAACATCAAGGACGACTCGTCCGTCCGCCCTCGCGGCCGGTTCACACGCCGGCTTACAACGTCGAGGACAAATTGCTCGACTGCACCGGCTTACAACGCCGGGCCGACTCATCTGTCTGCTTCTACAGTTAACTCGGCCATGATTAAATTTAGCATCACGGTGGTGATCCTCAACTCCATGGCGGATAATTTTTGGCCTAGCACATCAGGACAATTGTTCACTGCAAAAGCTATGGCTGTGTCATGGATGTATAAACTCGCGCCACCATTATGAATGCGCTAGTATCTTACCATGCCATCAAGCTCGATGAATATATATGCAAACCGCCATTCTGCAGACCGGTTTACATCAATATGACGAGGCTAATTCGCACGTCCACGCCGGTTTACAATGCCGCAGCCGACTCATCTGTTTGTGCCGCCTCTGATACGGCGGACGTCTTTACTATCCATCTCTCGCGATCCGGTCTACATCAACACATCGGGCCGCACCTGTCTGCATGAGCTGTTTATTGGGCGCACAAGTCGCCGCCACTACAGTTTGGTTAACTTCAGACCACCAATTGGAAGGAACCATTGGCCGGGTTGCTGACAGGGCTCATACGGGATCATTTATAACCCGCCGCAGTCACCTCAATCTTCTGTGGATTCACATTGTGCTATCAACACCAATGATATACAAGTTATGCCGGTTTATATCACGGTCAAACATGGAGAATCTCAAGCCAACTCCTCGAGTCACCTTGAGACTTGGGGGCTACAATGATATGACTTAGCAAACGTTGCCGGTTTTCAGTGAAGTCAAGAACCCCAATACGTTGGAGGGAAAGATAACCCGGTCCAGGATTCACATCGTGCTGTCAGAAGATTTCCAGATTAGAAAGTATATGATAGTTACAAAAACCCGGCTCAATGAAGAAGTTTCGGGTCATCAGAAAAGGATTCCGGTTTACAATCCGGTACAAGGAAAATTTGCTATCCGACAAAGCTCTGAAGCTCTCAAATCCGGTTTAAGAATTTCCGGTTCAAAAAGGAATTAACTTCTCGCAAGTTCAAGTTTAAAGGCCGTCAGAAAATTTCCGGCTAAAAATGAAGATTCCGGTTTAAAATCCGGTTCAAGGGAAAGATGTCTCCCACAAAGCTTTGAAGCTCTCAATATCCGGTTCAAGATCCCGGTTCAAGAAGAATTTATCTCTTGCAAAAAGTTAAAATTTACCGAAGAGTACCTACTGCCATGATGCGCGGTTCAAACATGGGTATCCCGCCTTATTGGCCTGACATATTATTCATCACATGGGGGCTTCTGCTTCATAAAGCAGGGTTTATGTTCTTTTTACATCATGCGTGGTTACACGAAGTTTCTGTCTTAAAGCGGCCTCCGGTTTACCCCTCTAGTTAGCTTTTCAAAAGCTTTATATCACATCACTTGGGGGCTTGGTCGTGTCCGAACCAATGCAACACCTTTTGATAGGCGAAAGCCACAGAATCACTTGGGGACTTGATCACGTCTGAACCAGTCACGCCTCTTGATCGGCCTAAGGCCACAAAATCACTTGGGGGCTTGGTCGAACCCGAACCATCGCTACACCTCTTGATCGGCATAATGCCAATGCATCACTTGGGGACTTATGGTCACGTCTGAACCATAGTCACGCCTCTTGATCGGCCTAGTGCCACAACATCACTTGGGGGCTTGGTCGAACCCGAACCATAGCTACACCTCTTGATCGGTGTAATGCCAAAGCATCATTTGGGGACCTGACTGACTCAAACCATAGCTACGCCTTTTTGGGGGCTTGGTCGTGTCTGACCATGGTAATGCCTCTTGATCGGCTCAAAGCCTCATTTGCAATGGTTTTATCTTTGCCTTTGCTTGAAATCTGTTTTCTTTTTTGATAAACATTTCTTTGTTGCATTTTCAAACCGACATTGTTAAACTGGTTCGACTGTCAATTACAAATTGGCGGAACATGGTCAAATCTTAATCCGGAGACTACACTAGTGCAGAACCGGGCAATAGCACCGGTTCGTAAGGCCCTTTAGTGCCGGTTCAGGAACCAGCACTAAAGTTTCGGCACTAAAGGCCCCCCCTTTAGTACCGGTTCAGCACGAACCGGTGCTAAAGGGGAACCACGTGGCACGAGCCAGCTCCGGGGGCCGGGAGCCCTTTAGTACCGGTTGGTAACACCAACCGGTACTAAATGGTTGTGGGTTTTTGTTTTATTTTGTATTTTTCAATTAAATTTGTGTTATCAATTTAATTTAGGATTGTTTTACGTTATAATGAGTTGTAGTCGTCATCATCATCATCATCATCATCGCATATTAATAAATAAATAAACTCTAGCTAGCTAAAAATTATCGTAGTCGTCTAATTAGCACTATTTAATCATCATAGTCATTACCGCTAGCTATCTAATCATCATCAACGCTGGCTAGCTTAAAGAGGAAACATTCACTTTGTAACAGAAGCAAAGATATCATCAAGTTCAACATAATCATCACCAACATCGAAGTTCAGGACACAGACATGAGACAAGTACTAATTAAGAGCATGAACTAGTAGCTACTGATCCTGCTGCTCCCTCTCAGGTAGAATAGCATAGAACATGTATAGCTCTCCTGATTCATCATACTGGAGCATGCAGATGAATCTGTCTCCTAATCTTGGGTTGCGCTTCTCCTTACGGCCCCCTAGTACTTATCTGCGATCGTTAATAATTTTGCTCCAATCTTTCACTATTAAGCATTCTTTGCTTTCAGAAATCCTGAATGCACTCATGTGCAATGTAGGAAATCTTGGTCGTAAGCTAACCATTGACATGCGACCTTTTGTCTCGATCCACTGAGGCACAACTGTCATCGGAAGTCCCATTTGAACAACATCGTATAGTAATTAATATACTAAGCAATGAAAGTTTAGCTTCAAAAATAATGTATGCAAAAGATGCACTAATTAAGGACAAATATTTAAAATCTTACCATCTTTTGATTATAGATGTGACCGTAGTTCAATACAATCACCATTGGTCACACGTTTTGAGTACTAACATTTCTAAGTTTAGGAAATTTTTTTGTCTTGACAGTATTAAGATCCTCAAGCCATGAAACATAATGACTTATCCCCTCGCAATTTAGTTGAGCCCCGGGGCAGTAGTAGGTCCTGTCTACCAAGCGCCGGACATGTTTGCTTGAACCGAAATAAGCTGACAATACAAATTAGTTGTCAACTATTTTTGAATAAACTGTATGAAAGACATAAACATATGCATGCATGGTTGAGAAAAACTCACCAAATGGTAGAACTGGAGGCGTTTGCACATCGACCCAGATGTCTATATTACCTTCAATATCATCTTCCGGACGAATATCAAAGGTGATAACCATATCAGGCTCAAATGCATAAGCCTTGCATAGTGCTTGCCAAGGTTTGCATTCAAAATGGGTGTATGTGTCTCCATTATATAATTTGACGTTGAAAGTATACCCATGCTCCGTCTTCAAGTAAACTCTCTTTACCTCCATATCATCTATAGCACTAAAACCTATCTTATCCAAGACAAAAATTCTTGTATGGCAGGGGATGCGCTAGTAGAATAGTGAAAATTTAAAATTATAAGTTGAGGCAAATGAAGCATAAGTTTTGCATTCAAATAATAATTGACAAAGTGACTTACTGTATCAACTTCGAATGTCTCATCCAGCTTGATGCTGAAGCGCCTACCATCAACAAGGAAATTTTGGTCGCACAGGCCGCGCTGGTCTTCACAGTGTTCGCACATAATAAAATCTTTTTCGTCGTCAGATGACATTTCCTATGTTCATATAGGTGAAACATTAAACACCTATATCTAGCCAAATATATATTCATCTAACATTTGACATTAATATATCTAACTATATATTCAATTGACATTACTATATATTTAACTTTTCTATCTAATTCATCTAACATTCGACATTAATCTAACATTTATATAAACTCAAAATATATAAAAATTAAATAAACAGAAAAACTCATTAACAAATAATATTTTAATTAGATCATCAAATCTCATATACCTAAATTTTCTTACTAAAAATAAACTAGTTATATTAATTATTCAACTAGTTCTAATCTCATATACCTAAATTTTCTTACTAAAAATAAACTAGTTATATTAATTATTCAACTAGTTCTAATCTCATATACCTAAATTTTCTTACTAAAAATAAACTAGTTATATTAATTATTTAACTAGTTTTAATCTCTAGTTCGACAATTTTTCTATCTAGCTAGCTAATTCATCTAACATTCGATATTAATCTAACATTCGATCATCTAATTAACTTTTCTAAAAAACAGAAAATAAGTAAAAAAAATGTGTGTGTGTGTATGTGTGTGTGTATGCATGTGTGTGTATATATACGTATATGTGTATGTGTGTGTGTATGCGTGTGTGTGTGGTATATGTGTGTGTGTGTGCGGCCCCGTACGCCGCCGCCCCGTACGTACGAGCGGGGGCGCCGGCGTACGGGGCGGGGGCGCCGGTGTGTGTGTGTATGTGTGTGTATGTATGTGTGTGTATGTGTGTGCGGGAGCGAGAGAGAGACGTACGGCCGCGGCGATGACGACGGACGGCGGCAGCGCGAGACGACGACGACGACGGGCGGCGGCGGGGACAGCGACGATGACGACGGACGACGGTACGAGCGACGGGCGGCGACGACGGCATCGAGCGGTGCGCGCGGCGGAGGTTGGAGACGAAGTGGGGAGATGAAACTGAAATTTTCGTAAGTGCTATATATATAGGATGGGCCTTTAGTACCGGTTCGTGGCTCCAACCGGTACTAAAGGCCTATTTTCGCCAGGCCAAGCGGCGGGAAACGAAGGCCTTTAGTACCGGTTGGAGCCACCAACCGGTACTAAAGGCCTTGCGCTGCCACCCCAAAGTTTAGTCCCACCTCGTCCGGGGCAGGGCAGCCGCACTGGTTTATAAATCCAGCCGCGGCTACCTCTTCGAACTCCTCTATATAGCAGGCTTCTCGGCCTAATTAATTTTTTATATAGTTTTTTCTTTTCTGCATTACTTATTTTCTTCTATTTATTTTTGAGTAGTTTTTTATATAGTTTTTTCTTTTCTGCATTATTTCTTTTCTTCTATTTATTTTCTTCTGGAAATTGAATGCTGCATACTGAACAATTAAGTAAATGACCGAAAAACAACAAATGATGTCAGAACATGTTGGAAATTGATGACGTCGCATTAAATGCTGTATACTGAACACAAAAGAAGTCCGGAGTTTAAATAAGTTATTAAAAATAAAAAAGAGGTGTAATGCTGGTTAATTTGCTTCAAGCCTTTCGGAATAGTGTAGACTGCACTGCACATAGCTCGGTGCAATCTATGCTATTCCGCAAGGCTTGAAGCTAATCAACATGGATCACAAGATAGTTTGGTTAAATTGCATTACTTGTAAGTCCAGTTAACATGGATGCTTATGATGCAAGAGCAATAGCAAAAGTGAAAATTTGGCACAAATAGGTAGTTGTGTAACTAAAATAGGTAGGAGGAGAGATCGATAGCTCTTATGTCACAAAAAAGAAGTTGTATCAAACCTTTTATGTCGGATCTAGAACAAACCAATCAGTATCGCCATCATACAGCCCAACCGTTGCTCGTGATGCATATATATGCATATCAAATGCACGGTTGGACGTATGATGGCGAATCCGAATGATTTGTATTCAGTCAATGAACTGGTAGATGTATGCAGTCGATGAACTGGTAGATGTATGTAGTCGATGAACTGAAAGACTTATGCAGGGAAGGCGAGAGGTGGGCTATATATAGGGTCATCTAGCTCACAAAGTGATTGTGGTAGTTTCGATCCAATGACTCACATGAGCTAGGAAGAAACACACCCTTGATCCAACGACTTGCAAGAGCTAGAAAGAAACACATGATCCGTGTGATTCTTCCTGATTGGTGGGATGCACATTAGTACCCACTCCGTACTCCGAAACCCTGATACTCAGAAAGAGTTTGTCCAGTTTGTACACGAAGTGCGTCCAGTTTTTGCCGTGACCCTCTCTACTCTTTCGGGCATGCTATGCGGGTGATATGATGATACCATGCCAAGTTTCAACATTTTCAGGATTCATTTTGTAGTGATTTTCAATTTCACGGTCATTTAGCTCTCTAAACAATTAGGTAAATGACCGAAAAACAACAAATGATGTCAGAACATGTTGGAAATTGATGACGTCTCTTTAAATGCTGCATACTAAACACAAAAGAAGTCTGGAGTTCAAATAAGTTTAAAAAACATTGAAGTGGCCATGTAACAGATGAGTTCTCGTCCGAAACCCTGATACTCGGAAAGAGTATGTCCAGTTTGTACACGAAGTGCGTCAAGTTTTTGCCGTGACCCTCTCTACTCTTTCGCGCATGCTATGCGGGTGATATGATGATACCATGCCAAGTTTCAACATTTTCAGGATTCATTTTGTAGTGATTTTCAATTTCACGGTCATTTAGCTCTCTAAACAATTAGGTAAATGACCGAAAACAACAAATGATGTCAGAACATGTTGGAAATTGATGACGTCGCTTTAAATGCTGCATACTGAACACAAAAGAAGTCCGGAGTTTAAATAAGTTATTAAAAATAAAAAAGAGGTGCAATGCTGGTTAATTTGCTTCAAGCCTTTCAGAATAGTGTAGACGGCACTGCACATAGCTCAGTGCAATCTATGCTATTCTGCAAGGCTTGAAGCTAATCAACATGTAAATGAGCATTGCAACTCTTCGTCATTGTCTGTGCACTCACGGCTTATAAACCGCTCATACTGCCTCTCTTGGCGAGGTGGGACTAAAAACTGCTTGCCATAACCTCATTAGTACCGGTTCGTGGTACGAACCGGCACTAAATGGTGATGGTGGGGCCATAGCCTGACCGCAGGCTGACACAGCCTCTTTAGTACCGGTTCGTGGCATGAACCGGTACTAAAGGTTCGCCACGAACCGGTACTATTGATCGCCGCCACGAACCAGCACTAATGTACGGCTCTAATTCAAACCGGCACTAATGTGCTTCACGTTTGACCCTTTTTCTACTAGTGCTATTTGCCTGGTTTGATTTTATGTTACCATCTTATTATGGAGTAAACCGGTGTTCATTAACCCGACTTGACTTTCAACTACAAGTTGTCAGTACATGACTAATTAAAATCCAGCGATTATTAACCCGATCTGGTTTCGACTATAAGTCGCCAGTATTATATATGGTTAATCCGGTGTTTATCACAACCCGGTACGGTTTTATCATAAACCGGCACAGTATGAAAGGAGTTATCGTTACTCAAGATTGGGGTTATCACCCTTACTACAAAAAGTTGGTAAACCAATGATGTGATTCAATATCACAGGTATGATATATTTCATATTTGATTTTTCTTAAGTGCAGCCTTGGTTATAAACCTGGGTTATATGTTGGGCATTATGACCCGTCCGGCGGTAAACCGCCAGGACACTTTAAACTTGTTGTATGCAGAAACAGGTTGAATAAAGCATGATTATAAGTCACCGGTGTTTATTAAACCGGCCTGGCTTTCGACTATATGTCGCCAGTATGATGATAAATTACCTGGTGTTTATTAAACCGGCCTGGCTTTAAGACGATAAATCGCCAGTCTATGATGAGAAATTGTTCGGTGTTTATTAAACCGGCCTGGCTTTGGACTATAAGTCGCCAGTATATATTGGATTGCGCCATTGGAATCATGCGCTTATAAATCATTGGGTTATATTATTCAAATAGCCAAACTTGGCTGAATTTTCATTATGATAATGAATGAATAAGGTTTTCATACCGGATTATATTATCTTGAATAGCCAACATGGCTGGATTTTTATTATGGTTATTAATAACCGGTATTATTGAGGTTTTCAAAGTCGCTTTAGCGCAATGGCTATTATTTTATCAAAGGATATGATTTATTCTACAATGGAAGGAATAGTCCCGAGTCGCTGCAGGCTTACGACCCGCACTTGGGGGCTACAATATTCGAATTGAGATTACATGCAAGTCTCATGTCGCTGCAAGCATTCACCATGACACTTGGGGGCTAATGCAAAGTCATTTTTATTAGTATTATTGAAGACCCGATTCATCGCATCATAATGAGCTGACCCTTGGGGGCTACACATCACTGCTCAAGTCTACATGATTATATTTACAAAGTCCCTGCTCCTTATTGCAGAATGACCCGGCCCTTGGGGGCTACACTGATTGAAGTTTTTATAAGCAATTACAAGTCCCAGGTTGCTGCAAGCATGACAACCCGGCACTTGGGGGCTATATATATGGAGTCTTCAGTTTTTACTAGTGACCGAGATGAGCAACATGGATTTCTTCAAAGTGGCAGTAATTATATGGACGCAAGTCTCAAATCATCACTTTGTTCTGTTCAAGACTTGGGGGCTACAGGTAATATGGATATAAGGGAGAAATATCTTCCAATTTTCAGTTTTGAGCAAATCATATTGACCCGGCATTACCAATCATTATGACCCGGTGTCTACAACAATCATAACCCAACACCATCAATAAATCATGAACCGGCGTTGGCAACAATCATGAACCGGCGTTGGCAACAATTATGACCCGGCATCGTCTGCTATATAACTCGGCAATTTTGGCAATGATAAACCGACAAGTTTTACATCTTCAAGACGGCTGAATATCAGATGAGTATTTGAAGGCCAATATTTCTTTTTAAATCGGCGCTTTGAAAGCCGACTCAAGTGGATTATTCTTCACAATATTTCTCTGTGAGAAACCAACGTCAGCAATTTGAGTATGAAGCTGGTTATTGACCCGGATTTTCTAGAAGGAGGAAATGAAAAGGATTTAAGGATGATCAGGTGCCGGTCTACAAGAATTCTTAACCCGGAGCACAACCTGTCAAATTTGTTCTTGTGTTTATTTTGCAGCATAAGTTTACCATGGATAAATCCAAGCTAAACTTGGGGACTAATGTCGGGGATATACCACACGGCGTAAACCGGACCGGAAGTATAACCCGGCCGGACTTGGCGGTTTATTTGAGACCCCGCTGGCACTTGGCGATTCACCGGGTGACCCGTTTGGACCTGGCAGTTCACGACTCATTGGTAACTCGGCAGGTGGGTGCGAGGAGCGACAAGACCTGGTGGCCCAACGGGCGGTTCATGAAGGCCGGTTCATACTATGGTGGGCCGGTTTAAGAGGAAAGGCGTGAGGAATATTTACCTTACAAGGAGTTAAGACCAGGACTTGTATCCGGTTTGTATTAGAGATAGACTAGTCCTAATCCTAATAGGACTCCACATGTAACCCGCCCCTTCAACATATATAAGGAGGGATAGGGCTCCCCAAAGAGGGACAAGCTACAAGAAAGAGAGAAACAATCTTAGGGCTAGACACAAAGAGGAGAGCCGGTTTACGGCGACTCCCTCGTGATGATAATGAGACCTAGCCTCAAACAACATGTAGGGTTGTTACCGGATGATGTTTCTCGGGGCCCGAAGCTGTCTAAATCCCTGTCTTGTGTTGCATCTCTTGATTCCGCTCAACCCCTCTCAAGCTACCACATAGATGCATTGGCTCCACGACTAAGTCCTGACACTAAGGACATCTGCCGTGACAAAACCACGACAGTTTGGGTGGAATCATCACGTTCACGTCTGTTCCTTTTTACACCTCCTTTCCTTGCCTCCGTGGAGTATCCACCGTTTGTCCGTGTCTCTGCGAAATGAATGATTGCTAGTGTTTGCTGTGTTGTGGCTTGCGGTAGTACTTCTGAAAGGAGCAGTAGTATCGCAGAGGCTCATGGTAGTACCGGTCAGCGCCGCAGTAGTACCGCAAGCCCATGCGGTAGTACCGCTCGATGGGCGCGGTAGTACCGTGGCCTCTGGGCGTGCCCAGCTTCCCGAGAGGAAGTAGGAGTGGATGTAACCTTTTTACATCCGCGCCCTACACGGTAGTACCGCGCCCGGTGCGCAGTAGTACCGTGGCCTCTGGGCGTGCCCAGCTACCCGAGCGGAAGTAGGAGCAGATGTAATTTTTTACATCCGCGCCCTACACGGTAGTACCGCACCTGGTGTGCGGTAGTACCGTGACCTCTGGCCAGGCACAGCTGCACGAGCAGAAGTAGGGGCAGAAGTAATTTTTTATATCCGCACCCTACGCGGTAGTACCGCGCCTGGTGCGCGGTAGTACCTTGTCGGATTTTTGCATAGATCAAAACTCAGCGGAAGTAGTCACGGATGTATTTTTATATGTCCGTGCCTTCCGATCCTAGACTGTTCCTGCCTTGCGGTAGTATCGTAAGGGGGCGCGGTAGTACCGCGCCAGCGGTTCTACCGCTCCCTGCCTTAGCGCATCAGGACTAGTCTGAGCCCCTGCCTTGCCAGCGGTAGTACCATGGGCGGTACGCGGTAGTACCACGGGCCCTTGCGGCAGTACCGCTTGTATGGCGCGGTAGTACCGCGCGTCGCAGGCTGAGTTGGTGGAAAACGGTTGGATTTGTTCTTTCACTATAAAAGGGGAGTCTTCTTCTCTGAGTAGACTACCTCTTCCATCCCCTAGCTCCATTGTTGCTCTAAGCTCCATTTTTGCCCGATCTCTCTCCCTAGCCAATCAAACTTGTTGATTCTTTAGGGATTGGTTGAGAAGGCTCCGATCTACACTTCCACCAAGAGAAATTTGATTCCCCCCACTAATCCCTTGCGGATCTTGTTACTCTTATGTGTTTGAGCACCCTAGACGGTTGAGGTCACCGCGGAACCATATTCCATTGTGGTGAAGCTTCATGGTGTCGTTGGGAGCCTCCAATTAAGTTGTGGAGATTGCCCCAACCTTATTTGTAAAGGTCCGGTCGCCGCCTCCAAGGGCACCAATAGTGGAATCACGACATCTCGCATTGTGTGAGGGCGTGAGGAGAATACGGTGGCCCTAGTGGCTTCTTGGGGAGCATTGTGCCTCCATACCACTCCAACGGAGATGTACTTCCCTTCAAAAGGAAGGAACTTCGGTAACACATCCTCGTCTTCACCGGCTCCACTCTTGGTTATCTCGTACCTTTACTTGTGCAAGCTTATATTGTGTTGTATCATTTGCTTGCTTGTGTGCTTGTTGTTGTTGCATCATATAGGTTGCTCACCTAGTTGCATATCTAGACAACCTACTTTGATGCAAAGTTTAAATTGGTAAAGAAAAGCTAAAAATTGTTAGTTGCCTATTCACCCCCCTCTAGTCAACTATACCGATCCTTTCAATTAGTATCAGAGCCTCGTATCATTATTAAGGACTTTGCCGTCCGAAGAGTATGGTTGACTCCATAGACGGTGAGGAGGAGCACCCCGGTGTGATTCCGTCCCCGTCTACGGCCGAAGGGGGAACCTCGGTCTCACGCGAGGAATTCAATGTGGCTTTGGACACATTGAAAACCTCCATGACGGCTGAGGTCAAAGGCATGCTTAAGAACTTTCTTGATGGTCTTAAATTATCCACCGCACCGTTGGAAGTGGTCTATCCCACTAACAAGGTGACAGATGCTAACTCCGACAAGGGGGAAGCTACTAATGACAAAGTTCCTTTATCTAGTGGTAGAAGTGGAAATGGCATCTTTGCCCACGTGGAACCTCCACTTACTTATGGTGGACCGATTCCTTCCACTCATTTGAATCATGCCGGATCTCCCCCTAAGATTGTGAAAAATGAGGACTTTGATGCTTGAGTATATCGCTTTAAGCAGCATTTAAAGCATGTTAATACTAACCTTTGGAGAATCATTGAAGAAGGTTTCTATTCGCATGACCCAAGAAACTTCACCCCTAGAGAAGTCGCGGATAATCAATTCAATGAGAATGCTCTCTTCATCATCCAAGATGCAATTCCGCCTGAAGATATTGCACATCTTCGACCCTTCACCATGGCCAAGGAAGCATGGCACCATGTCGTTTCCCTTTACAAGGGAAGCACAAGCATTCAACGCTCCAACTATGAAGTGGTGCAAGATGAAGCCGATGAGTTTGCAATGAATGAAAATGAAGAACCTCATGTGCTTTACCAGAGATTAACCACTCTCGCGGTCTCACTCCAAGATCATGGGAGCAAAGATACAGATGACAATTGGATCAAGCGCAAGTTCCTCAAGGCCATGATGCCCTACCACAAGGCCATGTCCTCCGTCATCCCTTAAAGGCCGGACTTCCACACCTTGTCCTCAAGTGAAGTGTTGGATGAGTTTGTGGCAATGAGGATCTTGGACAAGACCGCTGACAATGCGGTGTTGCATTCTCAAAGAGCAAAGAAGCCCAACCTTGCCTTGAAGGCCAAGGTTAGTGTAGAAGAAGAGGATGAAGAGGAAGAAGAGGAGAGCAATCCCGAAGATAAAAATATGATTATCATGAGCACATGGCTCTCACTTCAAGGCAATTCTGGAGCAAGAAGAACACGAGGCCCAACTTCAACAAGAACAACTCAAGTGGCACGAAGGGCAAGCAACGAGTGAGGACTTGCTATAACTGTGGCAATGTGAGCCATTTTGTTGCGGAGTGCCCATATGAGAAGAGGGAAGACAATGGTGGTAAGCTCATCCAAAAAGACAAGGCCAAGTCCTTCCCCAACAAGAGCAACTTCATCAAGAAGACTCCTCCCAAGGGGTTGGTGGCACAAGAATAATACAATGAGGATGATGATGATGAAGACGGTGAGTCGGTTGCCATGGCCTCCGTTGCCATTGCGACAACTCCACGGGTGTCTCTCTTCGACTCGCCCAATGAGAACATCACCGCCAAGTGCCTCATGGCTAAAGCCACCAACAAGGTAACCCCCAACATCAAAACTACCATCATTACTACTCCTTCTTTGACGGATTGCATTGATGAACATGAGGGGCCTAATGAGCAGGAAAATGAATTTGAGTCTTTTATGAGTAAGCTCAAGGGTAAATCCAAGAAGCACTTTGTTGCTCTCTTGGAACAACTTGGTGAAGCCAATGCCATGATCGAGACTCATGAAGAAACCATCTCTAAGATGGAGGGGCTTATTCGTGACTATGCCGGTGAGATATCAGACCTCTCTAATGCTCTTGAGGAAGAGCGTGGTCACCGTTTGGCTCTTGAGGAGCCACACAATGATGACCATGCTAAATTAAAGAAAGATCTTGATCATGCTCTTGTTGTATCTCGTGTGCTAAATTCCGAGAAGGCCAAACTTGGGGTTGATCTTGTTAGACTCAAGGAAGAGTTTGATATACTCGACAAGGCGCACAAGGCCTTGAAGGGTACTCATGCTAGTCTTAAAGAGTCTCATGATCAACTCCAAGTGAAGCTAACCAAGGTGAAGGCCAATTTTCCTCATATGGTTTTAATTGATAATGCAAATGCTACTAACCCGTGTTGTGAGCATATGCACCTTGTTGAGGAGAATGCTAAATTGAAGGAGCAACTTGAGAAAGTCCTTGTGTCTTGCATACAAGGTGAGAAGAACCTCAACGACCTTTTGAGCAATCCAAAGGAAGTGGTGGCCAAGGAGGGAATTGGGTTCACACCCAAGTCCAAGAACAAGAAGAAGAATGACAAGGCCAAACGACCTCCTCCTCTCAAGCAAACTTTCATGAAGGAGGAAGAGGGTGCTTCTAAGGAGAAGAAGAACAATGTGAAGGGTGGCGGTGTCAAGAAGGGCAATGCCACCCCTTCTAACAAAGCCGACGACTTTAACCCTTCTTATGTGTTATGCCGTGCTAGTGATGGACATGTTTATGCTAAATTTGTTGGTTCTCCTTATGAGTACATTGAATGGTCTATTTGGGTTCCTAAGACCCTTGTTACTAACATCAAAGGACCCATTACAAAATGGGTACCTAAAACCAAGCATTAATCTCTTGTAGGAGTTTGCTTCCGGTGGGGGATCATGGTTGCTCGATAGCGGAGCCACAAATCATATGACCGGAAGCAAGGACTTGGTGGTGGACGTGCACAAGATTCCATCTATGCCCACCAATGTCGAGTGGGGTGATGTTTCGTCTTCTAAGGTATTGGGACTCGGCAAGGTTGTCATCTCTCATGATCTCACAATCGAGAAGGTCATGCTTGTTGAGTCACTTGCATTCAATTTACTTTCCGTTCGTCAACTTGCACTCATGGGCTTTGCCACCTTCTTTGATATTGATACCATGGCCCTCTTGTGGAGCAAGACTCTTAAAGTAGCCTTTGTTGGGCATGTCAAAAACGGTCTTTATGTGATAGACTTTTCGAAGCGACCCACTAAGACCGCGACATGCCTAATGGCGAAAGTTGACGTGGGATGGCTTTGGCATCGCCGTTTAGCCCATGTCAATATGAGATCTTCGCAAAGTCTTCTCAAGGGGGACCATGTTCATGGACTAACTAATGTTAGTTTTGCTAAAGATCGTGCTTGCAGTGCTTGTATCAAAGGAAAGCTACATGAGAAGGCTCACCCTCCCACGACTATCATTTACTCGAAGAGGCCTTTGGAGCTCCTTCACTTGGATCTCTTTGGGCCTCCATCCTTTGATAGTCTTCGGGGTAGAAAGTATTGCTTGGTGAATGTGGATGACTATTCAAGATACACTTGGGTATACTTCTTCAAGAGAAAGAGTGAGACCCAGCAAACCGTCATTGACTTTGCAAATGAAGCTCAACGCCAACACAATGCAAAGATCTTGACGATAAGAAGTGACAACGGCTCCGAGTTCAAGAACTACACCTTGGATGAGTTTCTTAGTGATGAGGGGATCAAGCATCAATACTCCGCACCTTACACCCCTCAACAAAATGGTGTAGTGGAGAGGAAGAACCGGACGTTGATGGATGCGGCAAGGACCATGATGGCGGAGTTCAAGTCTCCATACAACTTTTGGGCCGAAGCCATCAATACCGCGTGTCATGCATCCAATCGGTTCTATCTCTGCAAAGGCTTGAACAAAACTCCATATGAGATACTCACCGGTAACAAGCCCTACCTCAAGTACTTTCGGGTGTTCGGGTGTAAGTGTTTCATTCTCAAGAAAGGTGTTCGTTTGTCTAAATTTGAGGCTAGAGCTCATGAGGGCATATTTGTTGGTTATGGTACAAACTCTGATGCTTACCGTGTCCTCAATAAATCCACGGGACTTATTGAGGAGACGTCCAACGTGGAGTTTGATGAGAATAATGGCTCCCATGTGGAGCAAAGTGGCACTTGTGATGTTGGTGATGAAATTCCTCCCCAAGCCATAAGAAGAATTGGGGTTGGTTTTATCCTACCCATTGAGGAACCCCTTGTGGCCGAAGGAGAAGGACAATGCTCCACTCAATTGGAGCCATCACCAACCCAAGGCCCACACGCTTTCGAAGAACAAAGTGAAGGCCCTCAACCTATTGAACAAGACCAAGGGCAAGATCAACCTCAAGATGGCGTTGAACCACCAAGTGATGCCCAAGGTCAAGTTCTCTCCCCGAGCAAGTTCAAGATCAAGAGCATTCTCAAGATCAAGAACAAGCTCAAGATGACGCTCAAGATGATCAAGTGACCGCTCCTCAACTCACTCTGGAGGACGAATTAGAGCGTCGTGCCACCAAGATTGCATCCAAGCTCACTACCAAGGGACATCTCATGAAAAATGTGCTTGGAAGCATTCGAAAGGGGGTAAGCACTCGTAGACAATTGACAAACTATTGTGAACATCACGCGTTTGTCTCTTGTGTTGAACCCCAAAAGGTCTATGAGGCGCTTGAAGATCTGGATTGGCTTAGTGCCATGCATGAAGAACTCAACAACTTCGAGCACAACAAGGTGTGGAGATTGGTACCAAGGCTAGCGGGGAACCATAATGTCATTGGAACCAAGTGGATATTCAAGAAAAAGCAAGATGCTCATGGAATTATTGTCTGCAACAAGGCTCGCTTGGTAGCACAAGGCTACTCCCAAGTCGAGGGTATCGACTACGGTGAAACCTTTGCTCCCGTTGCTCGCCTTGAATCTATTCGTTTGTTGATTGCTTATGCTTCTCATCATAACTTCAAGTTGCAACAAATGGATGTGAAGATACTTTTCTTAATGGTCCTATTAATGAGTTGGTGTATGTCAAACAACCCCCCGGGTTCGAGGATCCCTATTTTCCCGGTCATGTGTACCAACTCGATAAGGCACTATATGGCCTTAAACAAGCCCCACGTGCATGGTATGATCACCTTACCGAGTTGTTGCAAGATCGCGGTTTTGAGATTGGGAAAATCGACCCCACTCTTTTTACTAAGAAGGTCAAAGGGGAGTTGTTTGTGTGCCAACTATATGTTGATGATATTATCTTTGGTTCTCCTAACAAAGCTTTCAATGAGGAATTTTCCGCTCTCATGACCTTGAAATTCAAGAGATGTCCATGATGGGAGAGTTGAAGTTCTTTCTTAGGTTCGAAGTCAAGCAAATAAGAGAAGGAACCTTCATCAACCAAGCCAAATACACTCAAGACATGCTCAAGAGATTCAAGCTAAGTGATGTCAAGCCGGTCTCCACTCCAATGCCCGTCAAATGCCAACTTGACATAGATCCCAATGTTAAAGCGGTGGATCAAAAGGTATATCGCTCCATCATTGGCTCCTTGCTTTACCTTTGTGCATCTAGACCGGATATCATGTTGAGTGTGGGAATTTGTGCATGGTTTCAAGCCGCACCTAAGGAAAGTCAATTAGTGGCGGTCAAGCGAATCTTTCGATATTTGGCTCATACCCCAAACTTTGGCTTATGGTACCCAAGAGGAGCAAACTTCAAGCTTGTAGGCTATTCGGACTCGGATTGGGCGGGGGACAAAGTGGATAGAAAGTCCACTTTCGGTGGGTGCCAATTTCTTGGTTGCTCTTTGGTGAGTTGGTCTTCTAAGAAGCAAAGTTGTGTATCTCTCTCGTCCACCAAAGAGGAGTATGTGGCGGCCGGTAGTTGTTGTGCACAACTCCTCTGGATGAGGCAAACTTTAAAGGATTATGATGTCATTTGTGACAAAGTGCCTCTTTGGTGTGACAATGAAAGTGCCATCAAGATTTCTCTCAACCCGATGCAACACTTCAAGACGAAGCATATTGAGATTCGGTATTACTTCATTCGGGATCATATTAGGCGAGGGGAGATCGAGCTCAACTATGTCAACACTCATGATAACCTTGCAGATATCTTCACGAAGCCTTCGGATGAAGCAAGATTTCGCGAGTTAAGGCATGAGATAGATATCATTGATTCGAGCAATGTTGCTTGAACCCTTGCACACCCCACCATACTCAACTTGTTATCTTGTTTAGGTGTAGGCATGGACATAGGGGGGGTGTTTTTCTCTCAATGAACTCTCCCTCCCCCATTATGCATAAATTGATCAACTCTTTCACATTAGCCATTTTTGATGGTACTTGTGCTTCAAAGATGAGTCTGGTCATGGTCCCAAGGATAATTATTCGCGGTGCCATACCAATTAACTTAAACATAGGTGGCTCCGGCCACCGCCCTCTCTTTGAAGAGGTTGTGTCGCGTGTTTGGTCCTTGTGGTCTCTTGCCACTAGTAGAAAAAGGGCCATTTGTCCTGGTTTGTAAGGCCCATCTGTCCCGGTTGAGGAACCGGGACTAAAGGGTCGTTACTATAGCCCTAAGCCTTTAGTCCCGGTTCTTACACGAACCGGGACAGATGGGCCTCCATGTGGCCGCTGCGACGAGCCCAGGCAGGAGGGCCTTTGGTCCCGGTTGGTAGCACCAACCGGGACCAATAAGCGTCCACGCGTCAGCATTTCAGGGGCTGGGGTTTTTGTTTTTTTTGAAAGGGGGGGGGGGTTAGGGGGTTTTGGGGGGTTAATTTAGGTGTTTCATGTATTGTGTTAGCTAGCTAATTAATAGAGAGACGTGTCCTCTCTTATCTCCGTGCTTGGTCGACGCTACGTACTATACGTATAGAGAGGACTCGACACGCTAGCTAGTAAGCAAATGAAGGAAACAAAAGATCGTCATGAACATATGCATACAGAGAGAAGTGATATTGACCTCTCCTTCTCCAAGAGATTAGTCGAACAAGAAGTTTTCGTATATCTATCCGACGCTACTGGCTACATATATACAATATAAGATCTCTTACAATATAATCCCCTAGTTATATATGAACTCAGGGTCCACATGGTATTCTCCGTCTTTATCGATCTCGTGGTCAAGAAAGAATGCCGCCAATTCCTCTTGAATTGCCCGCATGCGATCTGGTGTTAGGAGTTCATCCTTCATCCGAAACATCTAAATTTGAAGAAGGGGGTCAATACATATATATGAATGAATGAAACTCAACACAAATGATGGTAATAAAATAAAATTGTGAATATTATTGCTTACGCACTTCATATTGTTTGTCATAGTAGCCCCGCTCACAGGTCGTGTGGCGGATGGACTCGCAAACGTAGTATCCACAGTAATTATTCCCGGCTTCCTGCCACAACCACTTTACAAGAAATAGAGGTCAATCAAACTGATAAGCAATCATGCTAAATGGTATTGATGAAACTAGCGCTTGAATCACTAGGAGATGCGTGGAACTAGCTAGTAGTACTTACTTTTGGGTGTGTAAATCGCAGCTTCCTCGGCAGTCCCGAAGCTTTAGCGGTGAATTTTTTTCCAAACCCTGCCAGACAAAGAAAACAATTACTTGATATCAGGAAATGAACAAAGTTGCCGATATGGTGCGACAATGATCGATTTAACTTACTTCTCGAGCATTTCAGTCATGTCCGCATACTCCTGGGGATTTTTTCGTCTCGAGACTAAGACGGTTACTAGTCCCTACTCAAGCTTAATCTCTAGGAGAATATAGTGGAACCTGCGCACGCATGCATAACTCATCAATTACATTACTATAACCTCTACTAATAAGGGAAACCGAATATGCACAAGACAGTAACACTCACTTGAAGTTGTAAGGAAAGAGTATTATAGCTTTGTTTTGATTTAATACCAACGATCGTAGCAAGTTGGCCTCGGTATCTTTGGCATGAAATTCAACCGTATATGCATCTATGAGATTTGTGTTAACGAACCCAATATCACCGATTTGTCTTTTATTCAATTCGGCGATCTTCAATCTGCATAATATAGTGAGGATAATTATATATACATGCAATGAAAGAGCTGACCTATATATATATATATATATATAGACTTAATGACAGAAGTAGTACTTATAGATAGTAGCAAGTGACCGTTAATTTATCGAGGGCCTTCTGATTGAAAAATTGGAAGAACTCCTCAAATGGAACATTCAATAGTTCAATTCCAATCAGGTCATGCTCCTCTTTAACTCTCAGTGTCAAAGTATTCGTCCCCCCAGACTATCTGCAGGTTTTCATGTACCAATCATGAAATCTTCGCATCATCGTTGTTAGAGATCCTTCATCTTTGATGAGAGGCCTCCCGTAATGGTATTTGTGTTTGTCCACCTCCAAGAAATCATAATGTACATCGTCGGGTAGGTAATCTCCAAGATTGGTATTGGGCAAAATCTCCGGATGATTAGCGATGGTATCGCTAGACACCTTGAGCAAGGGGCACGATTGATTCGCTTGTTTGCCGAGCTGGGCAATTTGTTCCCAGCTCGCCGTTCTGCTAACCTTTGATCACTGATAGTACTTCCTGACCGCTCTGCTTCGATAAATGACTTTTCAATAATGCGATCATAGTTGGATTGCGGCGGAGAAGGTGGTGCTTGCTTCAGGGCATCGATAGTGCGCTTTGCTTTCACCGAATCTATCTTCTCCTCCGCAGGTGGATGTTTCTTTGCTTTCACCCCTTCAAAGAAGTCCCTCACTTGGTCTTCCACGATCTTCGTGTTTTCCTCCATGGTCCTCTTGTATGGTAACTTCTCTAGAGGCTTGAGAGATGGACCGAATCTGTATTGCCTCCCGCCTCTGGCTGTACTGCTAGACGCCGGCCGAGCAGACGAAGCGGCTGCGGCTGTCTCTTTCCTTGCTTACGAGGTGGAGGAGAAGGATTACGACACGCTGGAGCAGCCGGAGTGGCGGCGGGTCTCTTCCTCCCTTGCTGACGAGGCGGAGAAGGAGGAGGCTGGCTGCTCGGGCGCGCCGGCGCAGGCGGAGAAGGAGGCGGAGTGCCGCCACGCACTGGAGAAGGAGGCTGAGTGCCCTGTTCACTCGCCGAAGGAGGAGGCGGAGTGCCCTGACTCGCCGGAGGAGGAGGAGGAGGCGGAGGCGTCCAGTTCGGAAGGTTGATGAGCTCCTTTCGCCATAGGCATGGAGTCTTAAGAGCAGTACCCAGCCGAGTCTCCCCTTCACCGGTAGGGTGGTAAAGCTCGAGGTCCTCAAATCCCTCCATTATTTCGTCCACCGTCACCCTAGCATATGCTTCTGGAATCGGACGGCGGTGATAAGTTACGTCGGGTTCAGGAGGTCGAACAGAGCCAACAGCTGACTTGACTTTGAAGTTCTGCCATTGCGTCATAAGGTGGTGTTGGGGAACGTAGTAATTTCAAAATTTTCCTACGCACATGCAAGATCATGGTGATGCATAGCAACGAGAGGGGAGAGTGTTGTCTACGTACCCTCGTAGACCGATAGTGGAAGCGTTGTAACAACGCGGTTGATGTAGTCGTACGTCTTCATGGCCCGACCGATCAAGCACCGAAACTATGGCACCTCCGAGTTCTAGCACACGTTCAGCTCGATGACGATCCCCGGGCTCCGATCCAGCAAAGCATCGGGAAGGAGTTCCATCAGCACGACAGCGTGGTGACAATCTTGATGTTCTACCATCACAGGGCTTCGCCTAAGCACCGCTACAATATGACCGAGGTGGAATATGGTGGAGGGGGGCACCACACACGACTAAGGAACGATCACGAGGATCAACTTGTGTGTCTATGGGGTGCCCCCCTCCTCCTTATATAAAGGAGTGGAGGAGGGGGCTGGCCAAGGGGGGTGGCGCGCCCAAGGGGGGGAGTCCAACTCCCACCGGGAGTAGGACTCCCCCTTTTTCCTATTAGGAGTAGGAGAGGGAAGGAAGAGGAAGGAGGGAGGAAGGAAAGGGGGGGCCGGCCCCCCTCCCAATTCGGATTGGTCTTGGGGGGGGGGTGGCGCCCCCTCCCTTGCTCCTTTCCCCTCCTTTCCACTAAGGCCCAATAAGGCCCATATACCTCCCAGGGGGTTCTGATAACCTCCCGGTGATCCTGTATTGTCCCAATCTCACCCGGAACCTTTCCGGTGTCCAAATATAGTCGTCCAATATATCGATTTTTATGTCTCGACCATTTCGAGACTCCTCGTCAACTCCGTGATCAAATCCGGGACTCCGAACTACCTTCGGTACATCAAAACATATAAACTCATAATGAAACTATCATGGTAACTTTAAGCGTGCGGACCCTACGGGTTCGAGAACAATGTAGACATGACCGAGACACGTTTCCGGTCAATAACCAATAGCGGAACCTGGATGCTCATATTAGCTCCTACATATTCTACGAAGATCTTTATCGGTTAGACCGCATAACAACATACGTTTGTTCGCTTTGTCATCGGTATGTTACTTGCCCGAGATTCGATCGTCGGTATCTCAATACCTAGTTTAATCTCGTTACCGGCAAGTCTCTTTACTTGTTCCGTAATACATCATCCCACAACTAACTCATTAGTTGCAATGCTTGCAAGGCTTAAGTGATGTGCATTACCGAGAGGGCCCAGAGATACCTCTCCGACAATCGGAGTGACAAATCCTAATCTCGAAATACGCCAACCCAACATATACCTTTGGAGAAACCTATAGAGCTCCTTTATAATCACCCAGTTACGTTGTGACGTTTGGTAGCACACAAAGTGTTCCTCTGGTAAACGGGAGTTGCATAATCTCATAGTCATAGGAACATGTATAAGTCATGAAGAAAGCAATAACAACATACTAAACGATCGAGTGCTAAGCTAACGGAATGGGTCATGTCAATCACATCATTCTCCTAATGATGTGATCCCGTTAATCAAATGACAACACATGTCTATGGTCAGGAAACATAACCATCTTTGATCAACAAGCTCGTCAAGTAGAGGCATACTAGTGACACTATGTTTGTCTATGTATTCACACATGTATTATGTTTCCGGTTAATACAATTCTAGCATGAATAATAAACATTTATCATGATATAAGGAAATAAATAATAACTTTATTATTGCCTCTAGGGCATATTTCCTTCAGCCTCCCACTTGCACTAGAGTCAATAATCTAGATTACACAGTAATGATTCTAACACCCATGGAGTCTTGGTGCTGATCATGTTTTGCTCGTGGAAGAGGCTTAGTCAATGGGTCTGCTACATTCAGATCCGTATGTATCTTGAAAATTTCTATGTCTCCCACTTGGACTAAATCCCGAATGGAATTGAAGCGTCTCTTGATGTGCTTGGTTCTCTTGTAAAATCTGGATTCCTTTGCCAAGGCAATTGCACCAGTATTGTCACAAAAGATTTTCATTGGACCTAATGCACTAGGTATGACACCTAGATCGGATATGAACTCGTTCATCCAGACTCCTTTGTTTGCTGCTTCCGAAGCAGCTATGTACTTCGCTTCACATGTAGATCCCACCACGACGCTTTGTTTAGAACTGCACCAACTGACAGCTCCACCGTTCAATGTAAACACGTATCCGGTCTGCGATTTAGAATCGTCCGGATCAGTATCAAAGCTTGCATCAACGTAACCATTTACGATGAGCTCTTTGTCACCTCCATAAACGAGAAACATATCCTTAGTCCTTTTCAGGTATTTCAGGATGTTCTTGACCGCTGTCCAGTGATCCACTCCTGGATTACTTTGGTACCTCCCTGCTAAACTTATAGCAAGGCACACATCAGGTCTGGTACACAGCTTTGCATACATGATAGAGCCTATGGCTGAAGCATAGGGAACTTCTTTCATCTTCTCTCTATCTTCTGCAGTGGTCGGCCATTGAGTCTTACTCAACTTCACACCTTGTAACACAGGCAAGAACCCTTTCTTTGCTTGATCCATTTTAAACTTCTTCATAACTTTTTCAAGGTATGTGCTTTGTGAAAGTCCAGTTAAGCGTCTTGATCTATCTCTATAGACCTTAATGCCCAATATGTAAGCAGCTTCACCGAGGTCTTTCATTGAAAAACTCTTATTGAAGTATCCTTTTATGCTATCCAGAAATTCTATATCATTTTTGATCAGCTGTTGGGGAACGTAGTAATTTCATAAAATTTCCTACGCACACGCAAGATCATGGTGATGCATAGCAATGAGAGGGCAGAGTGTTGTCTACATACCCTCGTAGACCGACAGCGGAAGCGTTATGACAACGCGGTTGATGTAGTCATACGTCTTCACGGCCCGACCGATCAAGCACCGAAACTAGGGCACCTCCGAGTTCTAGCACACGTTCAGCTCAATGACGATCCCCGGACTCCGATCCAGCAAAGTGTCGGGGATGAGTTCCGTCAGCATGACGGCGTGGTGATGATCTTGATGTTCTACCGTCGCAGGTCTTCGCCTAAGCACCGCTACAATATTATCGAGGATTATGGTGGAGGGGGGCACCGCACACGGCTAAGAGAACGATCACGAAGATCAACTTGTGTCTAGTGGTGCCCCCCTGCCCCCGTATATAAAGGAGCAAGGGGGGAGGCCGGTCGGCCCTTGTGGGCGCGCCAAGGAGGAGTCCTCCTCCTAGTAGGAGTAGGACTCCCCTCTTTCCTACTCCTACTAGGAGGGGGAAAGGAAGGGGGAGAGGGAGAAGGAAAGGGGGGCGCCGCCCCCCCTCTCCTAGTCCAATTCGGACCAGAGGGGTAGGGGGCGCGTGGCCCACCCTGGCCGCCCCTCTCTCTCTCCACTAAGGCCCATAAGGCCCATTACTTCTCCGGGGGGGGGGGGGTTCGGTAACCCTTCGGCACTCCGGTTTTCTCCGAAATCACCCGGAACACTTCCGGTGTCCGAATATAGCCGTCCAATATATCAATCTTTATGTCTCGACCATTTTGAGACTCCTCGTCATGTGCGTGATCACATCCGAGACTCCGAACAAACTTTGGTACATCAAAATATATAAACTCATAATGAAACTATCTTCGTAACATTAAGCGTGCGGACCCTACAGGTTTGAGAACAATGTAGACATGACCGAGACATGTCTCCGGCCAATAACCAATAGCGGAACCTGGATGCTCATATTGGCTCCCACATATTCTAAGAAGATCTTTATCGGTCAGACCGCATAACAACATACTTTGTTCCCTTTGTCATCGGTATGTTACTTGCCCGAGATTCGATCGTCGGCATCTCAATACCTAGTTCAATCTCGTTACCAGCAAGTCTCTTTACTCGTTCCGTAATACATCATCTTGCAACTAACTCATTAGTTGCAATGCTTGCAAGGCATATGTGATGTGCATTACCGAGAGGGCCCAGAGATACCTCTCCGACAATTGGAGTGACAAATCCTAATCTCGAAATACGCCAACCCAACATGTACCTTTGGAGACACCTGTAGAGCTCCTTTATAATCACCCAGGTACGTTGTGACGTTTGGTAGCACACAAAGTGTTCCTCCGGCAAATGGGAGTTGCATAATCTCATAGTCATAGGAACATGTATAAGTCATGAAGAAAGCAATAGCAACATACTAAACGATCGGGTGCTAAGCTAATGGAATGGGTCATGTCAATCACATCTTTCTCCTAATGATGTGATCCCGTTAATCAGATGACAACTCTTTGTCCATGGCTAGGAAACATAATCATCTTTGATCAACGAGCTAGTCAAGTAGAGGCATACTAGTGACACTCTATTTGTCTATGTATTCACACATGTATTATGTTTCCGATTAATACAATTCTAGCATAAATAATAAACATTTATCATGAAATAAGGAAATAAATAATAACTTTATTATTGCCTCTAGGGCATATTTCCTTCATCAGGAATATGTCATCCACATATAATATCAGAAATGCTACAGAGCTCCCACTCACTTTCTTGTAAATACAGGCTTCTCCAAAAGTCTGTACAAAACCAAATGCTTTGATCACACTATCAAAGCGTTTATTCCAACTCCGAGAGGCTTGCACCAGTCCATAAATGGATCGCTGGAGCTTGCACACTTTGTTAGCTCCCTTTGGATCGACAAAACCTTCCGATTGCATCAGATACAACTCTTCTTTCAGAAAACCATTCAGGAATGCAGTTTTGACATCCATCTGCCAAATTTCATAATCATAAAATGCGGCAATTGCTAAAATGATTCGGACAGACTTAAGCATCGCTACGGGTGAGAAGGTCTCATCATAGTCAATCCCTTGAACTTGTCAAAAACCTTTTGCGACAAGTCGAGCTTTGTAGACAGTAACATTACCGTCAGCGTCAGTCTTCTTCTTAAAGATCCATTTATTCTCAATTTCTTGCCGATCATCGGGCAAGTCAACCAAAGTCCACACTTTGTTCTCACACATGGATCCCATCTCAGATTTCATGGCCTCAAGCCATTTTGCGGAATCTGGGCTCACCATCGCTTCTTCATAGTTCGTAGGTTCATCATGATCTAGTAGCATGATTTCCAGAATAGGATTACCGTACCACTCTGGTGCGGATCTTACTCTGGTTGATCTACGAAGTTCGGTAACAACTTGATCTGAAGTTTCATGATCATCATCATTAACTTCCTCACTAATTGGTGTAGGTGTCACAGGAACAGATTTCTGTGATGAGCTACTTTCCAATAAGGGAGCAGGTACAATTACCTCATCAAGTTCTACTTTCCTCCCACTCACTTCTTTCGAGAGAAACTCCTTCTCTAGAAAGTTTCCGAATTTAGCAACAAAAGTCTTGCCTCCGGATCTGTGATAGAAGGTGTACCGAACAGTTTCTTTTGGGTATCTTATGAAGACACATTTCTCCGATTTGGGTTCGAGCTTATCAGGTTGAAGCTTTTTCACATAAGCATCGCAGCCCCAAACTTTCAGAAACGACAACTTTGGTTTCTTGCCAAACCACAGTTCATAAGGCGTCGTCTCAACGGATTTTGATGGTGCCCTATTTAACGTGAATGCAGCCGTCTCTAAAGCATAACCCCAAAATGATAGCGGTAAATCAGTAAGAGACATCATAGATCACACCATATCTAGTAAAGTATGATTACGACATTCGGACACACCATTACGCTGTGGTGTTCCAGGTGGCGTGAGTTGCGAAACTATTCCGTATTGTTTCAAATGTAGACCAAACTCGTAACTCAGATATTCTCCTCCACGATCGGATTGTAGAAACTTTATTTTCTTGTTACAATGATTTTCAACTTCACTCTGAAATTCTTTGAACTTTTCAAATGTTTCAGACTTATGTTTCATTAAGTAGATATACCCATATCTGTTTAAATCATCTGTGAAGGTGAGAAAATAACGATATCCGCCACAAGCCTCAACATTCATCGGACCACATACATCTATATGTATGATCTCCAACAAATCTGTTGCTCTCTCCATAGTACTAGAGAACGGTGTTTTAGTCATCTTGCCCATGAGGCACGGTTCGCAAGTACCAAGTGATTCATAATCAAGTGGTTCCAAAAGTCCATCAGTATGGATTTTCTTCATGCGCTTTACACCGATATGACCTAAACGACAGTGCCACAAATAAGTTGCACTATCATTATCAACTCTGCATCTTTTGGCTTCAACATTATGAATATGTGTATCACTACTGTCGAGTTTCAACAAAAATAGACCATTCTTCAAGGGTGCATGACCATAAAAGATATTACTCATAACCATAAAAGATATTACTCATATAAATAGAACAACCATTATTCTCTGATTTAAATGAATAACCGTCTCGCATCAAACAAGATCCAGATATAATGTTCATGCTCAACGCTGGCACCAAATAACAATTATTTAGGTCTAAAACTAATCCCGAAGGTAGATGTAGAGGTAGCGTGCCGACCGCGATCACATCGACTTTGGAACCATTTCCCACGCGCATCGTCACCTCGTCCTTAGCCAATCTTCGCTTAATCCGTAGTCCCTGTTTCAAGTTGCAAATATTAGCAAAAGAACCAGTATCAAATAGCCAGGTGCTACTGTGAGCATTAGTAAGGTACACATCAATAACATGTATATCACATCTACCTTTGTTCACCTTGACATCCTTCTTATCCGCCAAATACTTGGGGCAGTTCCGCTTCCAGTGACCAGTCTGCTTGCAATAGAAGCACTCAGTTTCAGGCTTAGGTCTAGACTTGGGTTTCTTCTCCTGAGCAGCAACTTGTTTGCTGTTCTTCTTGAAGTCCCCCTTCTTCCCTTTGCCCTTTTTCTTGAAACTAGTGGTCTTATTGACCATCAACACTTGATGCTCCTTTTTGATTTCTACCTCCGCAACTTTTAGCATCGCGAAGATCTCGGGAATAGTCTTTTCCATCCCTTGCATATTATAGTTCATCACAAAGCTCTTGTAGCTTGGTGGCAGTGATTGGAGAATTCTGTCAATGACGCTATCATCCGGAAGATTAACTCCCAGTTGAATCAAGTGATTGTTATACCCAGACATTCTGAGTATATGCTCACTGACAGAACTGTTCTCCTCCATCTTGCAGCTGTAGAACTTATTGGAGACTTCATATCTCTCAGTCCGGGCATTTGCTTGAAATATCACCTTCAACTCCTGGAACATCTCATATGCTCCATGACGTTCAAAACATCGTTAAAGTCCCGGTTCTAAGCCGTAAAGCATGGCACACTGAACTATAGAGTAGTCATCAGCTTTGCTCTGCCAGACGTTCATAACATCTGGTGTTGCTCCAGCAGCAGGCCTGGCACCCAGCGGTGCTTCCAGGATGTAATTCTTCTGTGCAGCAATGAGGATAATCCTCAAGTTATGGACCCAGTCCATGTAATTGCTACCATCATCTTTCAACTTTGCTTTCTCAAGGAACGCATTAAAATTCAACGGAACAACAACACGAGCCATCTATCTACAATCAAACATAGACAACCAAAATACTATCAGGTACTAAGTTCATGATAAATTTAAGTTCAATTAATCATATTACTAAAGAACTCCCACTTAGATAGACATCCCTCTAATCCTCTAAGTGATTACGTGATCCATATCAACTAAACCATGTCCGATCATCACGTGAGATGGAGTAGTTTCAACGGTGAACATCAATATGTTGATCATATCTACTATACGATTCACGCTCGACCTTTCGGTCTCCGTGTTCCGAGGCCATATCTGTTATATGCTAGGCTCGTCAAGTTTAACCTGAGTATTCCGCGTGTGCAACTGTTTTGCACCAGTTGTATTTGAACGTAGAGCCTATCACACCCGATCATCACGTGGTGTCTCAGCATGAAGAACTTTCGCAATGGTGCATACTCAGGGAGAACACTTTTACTATGATAATTTAGTGAGGGATCATCTTATAATGCTACCGTCAATCAAAGCAAGATAAGATGCATAAACGATAAACATCACATGCAATCAATATAAGTGATATGATATGGCCATCATCATCTTGTGCTTGTGATCTCCATCTCCGAAGCACCTCCATGATCACCATCGTCACCGGCGCGACGCCTTGATCTCCATCGTAGCATCATTGTCGTCTCGCCAATCTTATGCTTCTACGACTATCGCTACCGCTTAGTGATAAAGTAAAGCATTACAGGGTGATTGCATTGCATACAATAAAGCGACAATAATATGGCTCCTGCCAGTTGCTGATAACTCGATTACAAAACATGATCATCTCATACAATAAAATTTAGCATCATGTCTTGACCATATCACATCACAACATGCCCTGCAAAAACAAGTTAGACGTCCTCTACTTTGTTGTTGCAAGTTTTACGTGGCTGCTACAGGCTTAGCAAGAACCGTTCTTACCTACACATCAAAACCACAACGATAGTTTGTCAAGTTGGTGATGTTTTAACCTTCGCAAGGACCAGTAGTAGCCACACTTGGTTCAACTAAATTTGGAGAAACTGACACCCGCCAGCCACCTGTGTGCAAAGCACGTCGGTAGAACCAGTCTCGCGTAAGCGTATGCGTAATGTCGGTCCGGGCCGCTTCATCCAACAATACCGCCGAACCAAAGTATGACATGCTGGTAAGCAGTATGACTTATATCGCCCACAACTCATTTGTGTTCTACTCGTGCATATGACATCTACACATAAAACTAGGCTCGGATGCCACTGTTGGGGAACGTAGTAATTTCCAAATTTTCCTACACACACGCAAGATCATGGTGATGCATAGCAACGAGAGGGGAGAGTGTTGTCTACATACCCTCGTAGACCGACAACGGAAGCGTTGTAACAACGCGGTTGATGTAGTCGTACGTCTTCACGGCCCGACCGATCAAGCACCGAAACTACGGCACCTCCGAGTTCTAGCACACGTTCAGCTCGATGAAGATCCCCGGGCTCCGATCCAGCAAAGCGTCGGGAAGGAGTTCCGTCAGCACGACGACGTGGTGACGATCTTGATGTTCTACCGTCGCAGGGCTTCGCCTAAGCACCGCTACGATATGATCGAGGTGGAATATGGTGGAGGGGGGCACCGCACACAGCTAAGGAACGATCACGAGGATCAACTTGTGTGTCTGTGGGGTGCCCCCCTCCTCCGTATATAAAGGAGTGGAGGAGGGGGCCGGCCAAGGGGGGTGGCGCGCCCAAGGGGGGAGTCCAACTCCCACCGGGAGTAGGACTCCCCCTTTTTCTTATTAGGAGTAGGAGAGGGAAGGAAGAGGAAGGAGGGAGGAAGGAAAGGGGGGGCCGGCCCGGGGCGCGCCCCCTCCCTTGCTCCTTTCCCCTCCTTTCCACTAAGGCCCAATAAGGCCCATATACCTCCCGGGGGGTTCCGATAACCTCCCAGTGATCCGATATTGTCCCAATCTCACCCGGAACCTTTCCGACGTCCAAATATAGTCGTCCAATATATCGATTTTTATGTCTCGACCATTTCGAGACTCCTCGTCAAGTCCGTGATCAAATCCGGGACTCCGAACTACCTTCGGTACATCAAAACATATAAACTCATAATGAAATTGTCATCGTAACTTTAAGCGTGCGGACCCTACGGGTTCGAGAACAATGTAGACATGACCAAGACACGTTTCCGGTCAATAACCAATAGCGGAACCTGGATGCTCATATTGGCTCCTACATATTCTACAAAGATCTTTATCGGTCAGACCGCATAACAACATACGTTTGTTCCCTTTGTCATCGGTATGTTACTTGCCCGAGATTCGATCGTCAGTATCTCAATACCTAGTTCAATCTCGTACCGGCAAGTCTCTTTACTCGTTCCGTAATACATCATCCCGTAACTAACTCATTATTTGCAATGCTTGCAAGGCTTAAGTGATGTGCATTACTGAGAGGGCCCAGAGATACCTCTCCGACAATCGGAGTGACAAATCCTAATCTCGAAATACGCCAACCCAACATATACCTTCGGAGACACCTGTAGAGCTCCTTTATAATCACCCAGTTACGTTGTGATGTTTGGTAGCAAACAAAGTTTTCCTCTGGTAAATGGAGTTGCATAATCTCATAGTCATAGGAACATGTATAAGTCATGAAGAAAGCAATAGCAACATACTAAACGATTGAGTGCTAAGCTAACGGAATGGGTCATGTCAATCACATCATTCTCCTAATGATGTGATCCCGTTAATCAAATGACAACACATGTCTATGGTCAGGAAACATAACCATCTTTGATCAACAAGCTAGTCAAGTAGAGGCATACTAGTGACACTATGTTTGTCTTGGTATTCACACATGTATTATGTTTCCGGTTAATACAATTCTAGCATGAATAATAAACATTTATCATGATATAAGGAAATAAATAATAACTTTATTATTGCCTCTAGGGCATATTTCCTTCAGGTGGCAATGTTGAGACTCCGTGATAGCATCCATGGGGTAGCTAGCGGGAGCCATCAAGACATGCTCCAGCTGAAGCAGCTCGGTGGAAGCCATGCTGCTTCTCCGCTGAGATGGCGGGGTAGCTTCGGGGGTAGTTCCGGCAGGCCGCTTGGTGCGAACTGCGTCTCTTTCCTCTAGCGCTTGTACCCTTGCGTGCAGTGCCTGGAGTTGGGTCTGCTCCACTTTCTTACTCCTCTCCTGGCATTTGTAACCGCCTGCGCCCGGAAACCCAGCCTTCCACGGAATGGAGCCTGGCGTGCCTCGTGTCCGTCCGGGGTGCTTAGTATTCCCGAGGGCGATTGTGAGATCGTCGTTCTCTCTGTTTGGAACGAGCGTCCTTTCCTGCGCTTTTTCGATAAACTCCCGAAGCCTCGTGATGGGTGTATTCAGCTGCTCGTCCGTCCAAACGTACTTCCCTGTTTCAGGGTCCAATGTTCCCCCAACCCCAAAGAACCAAGTCCTTGGACGGTCTGGCCAGCGCAATGTCTCTGGTTCGATCCCTTTATCTTGCAGGTCATTCTCAGCCTTGTCCCACAATGGCCGGGATTTCAGGTAGCCACCTAACCTCGTGCGATGGTGATGCTTCTTCTTTGCAGCATTTATCTTGTTTGTCACCGACATCTTCTTGGCCTTCTCAAATTTCTTTTGGGCGACAAATGCGTCCTAGTGATCTTTGATCTTCTCAAATCGGCCAATGAATTCTGGAGTCTTGTCATTATCGACAAATGTTGATTTCAGCTCATTCTTCCACCTCCTGAATAGCTCAGCCATCTTCTTAAGATCATGAACCTTGATCAATGGCTCTTTAACTAGCTTCTCCAGATCCTCCTCTGGCAGTAGGGTGAAATTTGCCTTCAGCGCAGTCCAAAGATCAGCTTTCTGCCTATCCTCGACATAAGACACCCCAGAGTCTTCATCCTTAGGCTTAAACCATTGCTCGATGCTGATCGGGATCATGTCCCTAACAAGAACCCCGCACTGAGCAGAAAATGCTTGCTTGGTCCGGAGGGGTTCAATCGGTTGGCCATCGCTATCAATTTCGGTGATCATGTACCTTTCATCCGAGCGCAACTTTCTCTTCGGGCCTCATCTCGTTACCTCAGCTTTGCTTGATCCGGAGGGCTAGAAAAGAAGAAAGAAGAGAGTTAATATGTGTACATACCAAAAACAATTAATGCATCAATTAGCTATAGTCAGCACATGCTTAATTAATATATATACCTGGCCGGACTCCGTTCGGTCACCAGAGCCGTCATCACGGTGTCCTTCTTCCACCGGCATTCGGTCATCAGAGCCATCATAATCATGTCCTTCCTCCTCCATTGTTCGATCACCGTAGCCTGCTTCTTCTTCCATACCATCGGTGTCGTTGAGAAACGATAAGACGACATCACTTCCTGTTGTGATTATGTCCCCCAACACCGCTTCTGTTGCTTCGTGTCGGGGGTGCTCCATAGTTTCTGCAAATATTTACAACATGGCAATTATTATTCAAACATGACAGATGGATATATTAGTGGAAAACATAGAACTAGCTAGCTAATCACAATAAGGAATCATATTAGTGGCCTCGACGCTTCTCTAGGGTTTGGGGTGGCATTGACAATGCTTCAAGGGTTTGGGGTGGCCTTGATGACAACGCTCTTTTAACTTGGTAAATTTGGGTGACCTCGAGAGAGTTTGTCGGGTAGGGGCGCGGCGGGAGGGGGTAGGAGACCGACATCATTTTTCTAGGGTTTGGGTGTCCTCGAGAGTTTTGGTCGAGCGAGAGGGCCGGGGGGTGCTCCCGTGGTAATTTATCCGGTCGAGAGGGGGTATATATATCGACCGCCCCTCATGTCAAAGTTATTCGGGAGGGGGTTATATCGACAAAGACGACATACATACATGGGAAAATAATGTTATCGGGGAGGGGGTATATCGACCCCCCCCTCATGTTGAAGTTATCGAGAGGGGGTATATCGACAATGCCATACCCGATAAAAAAAGAAGACAAAGAAGAAATAAAAAGAGGAGAAGAAGAAAGGAATAGAGGAGAAGTTCAAAGAAAAAAAGAAGAAAAAAAGAGGAGAAGAAGAAAAAAAATAGAATTTTCTATTCTATTTTTTTCTTCTTCTATTCTATTTTTTTCTTCTTCTCCTCTTCTTTTTCTTCTTTTTTCCTCTTCTTATTTATTTATCCTCTTCTTCCTCTCCTCTTCTTCTCCTTTCTTCCTCTTCTTATTTTCCTTTTTCCTCTCCTTCTTTTTCTTCTTCTTCTTCTTCTTCTTCTTCTTCTTCCATTCCTAGCTAGATATATAAAACTTCTCTAAAACTATAACTTTTGCATATATAAAACTTTTTCTTCTTCTTCTTCCTTCTTCCTTCTCTTCCTTCTTCCTAAATATATAAGACTTTTCTAAAAATGAAACTAACCTAAAATGTACTAAATCAGAGAACATATATAGATAAAACTTTTCTAAAAATCTAACTTTTGCATATATGAACATATATACACAGATAACATACATACACATATACATTTTTATAAAAATGCAAAAAACAAATCATCATATATATGAACAAATTTTTTTAAAAAAGGACATATAATCATATATACACACATACATATAATCACACATATGCACATAATCGAAAAAAACATCATATATATATATATATATATAAATAGAGAGGAAGGCCGGCGGCCGGACCGAACGTGGCGGCGGCCTGTGGTCGGGGTAGGCTGGCGGCGTGGGGCGGCGTCGGGGCAGGGGCTCGGGCCGGGGCGGCGCGTCGAGGAAGGGTGAGCGGGCCGGGGCGGCACGGCGCGTCGGGGCGACGGCGACGAGGAGCGGGCGGCGGGGCGGCGATGGTGAGCACGGGCAGCCTGGTGGTGTCGGCGAGCACGGGCAGCAAGGGCGCGGGGCGGCGACGGCGAGCACGTGCAGCCTGGCGGCGTCGATGAGTTCGGCGTTGTCGGGGGCCAAATGGTCGATGAAACTGAAAAATTTACAAGTCCTGCTTGTATACACATCGCATTGGTCCCGATTCATGGCACCAACCGGGATCAATGCCGCCTTTAGTCCCGGTTGTTGCCACCAACTGGGACCAAAGGTCTCTTTTCAGCAGCCCAAAGGGCGGGAAGCAGAGGCCTTTGGTCCCGGTTGGTGGCACCAACTGGGACTAACGGGGGGGGGGCATCGGTCCCGGTTGGTGCCATAAACCGGGACCAAAGGGTGGCATTGGTCCTGGTTCGTGCCACCAACCGGGACCAATGGCCTTGCACAGCGGCATGGTGGTGGGAGTTTAGTACCACCTCGCTAGTTGAGAGCGCCCCACACCTGTTTATAAGCTCCGCTGCCTCTTCCCGCTCGAACTCCTCTAAACTGTAGGCCTATGGGCCTAATATGACACTGCTATGCCTGTGGGCTTGCTGGGCCTTCTGCGGGCCTGAATCCTAGCCCAACTAGCTGGGTTTCTAGTCGTACTCAGGCTGTGGTGGCCCAATAGGTGGCATTTTTTTATTTGTTCTTGTTTTTTGTTTTCTTTTTGCTTTATTTTTTATTTTGTTTCTACTTACAACAAAATACTTACTTTTGCTATTTTTATATATTTTATTAAAGTTTATATATTTTATTTTATAAAAGTTTATTCTATTTTGTTTCTACTTATTTATTTTATAAAAGTTTATTTTATTTTTTATTTTTTCTACTTATTTATTTTATTAAAGTTTATTTTATTTTATTTTGTTTCTACTTATTTATTAAAGTTTATTTTGTTTCTACTTATTTATTTTATTTTCTTTTTTGGTTTTTTAATTTATTTTATGAAAATTCTTTTTGCTTTTAATGTTTTGAACAGAAAATACTTTGATAATTTTAGTTGCATATATTTTATATAATTTTAGTTTCAATAATACTAGAGGTTTATAAAAGCTTTTTAGTTGATTCCTTTAGTACCGGTTCTAAGGCTGTTACAAAGGCATTTCATTTAGTACCGGTTCTAAGGCTGGGGCCCCACGAGCACCTTTAGTACCGATTCATGGCATGAACCGGTAATAGAGTTTTTTAGTTGATTCTTTCTGCAGTTGTTTTTTAGTCCCACCTTGCCAAGCGAGAGGCACTCACAGCGGTTTATAAGCCCTGAGTGCAGAGACGATGAAGGAGAGGCGCAATGCTCACCTACACGTTGCTTAGCTTCAGGCCTTGAAGTGGTGTAGATTGCACGGAGCGATGTGTAGTTTATCAAGGCTTGAAGCTAAGCAACATGCAGGTGAGCATTGCGCCCCTCTTTCATGTTTAATAACTTATTACAACTCTGGACTTTTTTTGCGTTCAGTATGCACCATTCAAAGCCACGTCATCAACTTTCAACCCTTTCTGACTTCATTTGTTATTTTTCATGCATTTACTGAATTTTTTGAGCTAAATGACCGTGAAATTGAAAAGCATTTAAAATGAACTCTGGAAAGGTTGAAAGTTGGCATGGTATCATCATTTCACCCACATAGCATGTGCTAAAAAGTTGAGAGGGTTACGGCAAAACTAGATGCACTTCGTGTACAAAACGGATAATCTCTTTGGAAGTATCAGGGTTTCGGACAAAAACTCATCTGTTACAAAGGGATTTCATTTTTTTGAACTTATTTGAACTCCAGACTTTTTGTGTGTTCAAAATGCACCATTCAAAGCCACATCATCAATTTTCAACCCTTTCTGACTTCATTTGTTATTTTTCATGCATTTAATGATTTTTTGAGCTAAATGACCGTGAAATTCAAAAGCATTTCAAATGAACTCTGAAAAGGTTGAAATTTGGCATGGTATCATCATTTCACCCACATAGCATGTGCTAAAAAGTTGAGAGGGTTACGACAAAAACTAGATGCACTTCGTGTACAAAACGAACAATGTATTCTTTCGAAGTATAAGGGTTTCATACGGAAACTCATCTGTTACAAAGGGATTTCATTTTTTTCAACTTATTTGAACTCCAGACTTTTTGTGTGTTCAAAATGCACCATTCAAAGCCACATCATCAATTTTCAACTCTTTCTGACTTCATTTCTTATTTTTCATGCATTTACTGATTTTTTTGAGCTATAAGACTGTGAAATTCAAATGCATTTCAAATGAACTCTGAAAAGGTTGAAATTTGGCATGGTATCATCATTTCACCCACATAGCATGTGCTAAAAAGTTGAGAGGGTTACGACAAAAACTAGATGCACTTCGTGTACAAAACGGACAATGTTTTCTTTCCAAGTATCAGGGTTTCATACGGAAACTCATCTGTTACAAAGGGATTTCATTTTTTGAACTTATTTGAACTCCAGACTTTTTGTGTGTTCAAAATGCACCATTCATAGCCACATCATCAATTTTTAACCCTTTCTGACTTCATTTGTTATTTTTCATGCATTTACTGATTTTTTGAGCTATAAGACCCTGAAATTCAAAAGCATTTCAAATGAACTCTGAAAAGGTTGAAATTTCGCATGGTATCATCATTTCACCCACATAGCATGTTCTAAAAAGTTGAGAGGGTTAGGGCATGGACAACACATAAAACCATTCTGCTTGTTTTCCTTAGCCACTTCGAGAAACATAATTATGTGTGTCTGTCACCGTACATCCATTGCCGGTTCATCCGCGTGCATTATATATAATTATGTGTGTCAAAAATGAGTACAGATTCACATGGATAGATAAGTGACCAAATTAATAGTAGTTCATCATCACATTAAAACCAAAGTACATACATAGTTCAAATTGAACAACATATAGCTCTCCAGAGCATCTAGTTAAACCATACATTGAAACTATGTAAAACCTTTCAATGCAACAACAAATGCGATCATAATCACAACCAAGGTAACAATTGATCCAACAGCATAATGACACCAAGCCTCGGTATGAATGACATATTTTCTAATCTTTCTAATCTTCAACCTCATTGCATCCATGTTGATCTTGTGATCATCGATGACATCCGCAACATGCAACTCCAATATCATCTTCTCCTCCTCAATTTTTTTCCTTCAAGTAATTGTTTTCTTCTTCAACTAAATTTAACCTCTCGACAATAGGGTAGGTTGGAGTTTCCGGTTCAACCACCTCCTAGATAAATAAAATCTATGTCACGTTGGTCGGCATAATTGTCATAAACAATAAATGAACCAAATAGTTATAAAAAGATAATATATACCACATCCGAATCATAAACAGGACGAGAGCCTACGGGGGTGGATACCGAAACCATCGCACTGTATAATAACACGGAATAATAAAAGTAAGAAAATTAGACAAGTATATTTGAAGTAAGAATTTTTTTCTTTAAGAAAGAAGATAAGAACAAGAGGCTCACCACGGTGGTGCCGGCAATGAGATCGGCGCGGGCGATCAACGGCGGTGAAGACGGGGACGGGACATGACGGACCGCTAAACCTAGACAAATCTCGGGGAAAATGGAGCTCGGAGGTCGAGTTTCGAGAGGAGAAAGATTAACTAGTGTGGCTCGGACATTTCATCGAACACCGGATGTGCATAGGAGGTGAGATAGAGCACCCAAATGCCCTCCCCTCGCCGGCCAGAAAAAACAGAGCGCCGTGGAGTGCTCTGCTGCGGCGATGGGGTATATATAGGCAACTCATTTGTCCCGGTTCATGGCTGGAACCGGGACTAAAGCCCCCTTCTGTCCCGGTTCGAGCCATGAACCGGGACCAATGGTTGTGGGCCAGGAGCGAGGCCCATTGGTCCCGGTTCATGCCTAGAACCAGGACAAATGGGTCCAAACGAACCGGGACCAATGCCCACGAGGTCCCGGCCGGCCCCCTGGGCTCACGAACCGTGACGAATGCCCCCCATGGGTCCCGGTTCGTGCAGAACCGGGACTAATGGCCTGGCCAGGCCTGAACCAAAGCCCTGTTTTCTACTAGTGTGCCTTTCTTTCTTCGTGCCAAGCTTGTGTTTGAGTTACCTCATGTGATCGCTCTTTGGTGTGTCCATTTGAGTGAAGGTGGCATTGCAAAGGCTATTTTCCTCTCTTGTTTGCGAAACTTGCATTTTCTTGGGTCTACGGTACTACCGTGGCTTGCCACGGTACTACCGCAGGAGCTGTGCACGGTACTACCGCAGCAAGCACGGAAGTAATTTTTTACTGCCGCTGGACAAGCGGTACAACCGCCCTGCGAGCGGTACTTCTGCCCGGGCGGTACTACTGCGATGGCCTACGGTACTACCGCGCAGTCGTGAATGCGTGGGGGTTAAGAGCGGGCAGGTGGAGTTCTAACCCCCATACCCATTCAACCCCTTTTCCCCATGTCGTCGTCGTGGTCTCTCTCTCTCTCTCTCTCTCTCTCTCTCCTGCCCAAGAATAGCGCCGGAGGACCTCGCCGTATCTCCGTCTCTGGCCGCTCTCCTCGCATTCCGACCGGTGGGATCGTTCCCCACCTCGCTCTCTTGCCATGGAACAAGGTTTCTCCCCAAATCCCTCTCTCTTTGCCTCGTTTGTCTCGTCTCTAGGTTTTTGGGGAGATGCATGTTGTTCTTGAGATTTTAGGCCAAATCTTTGCAAGAGTAGGATGTAGGAGAGTAGTAATGCATAGAGATGCTATTTAGTATGTTGCTACTTCGTAGTTTTGATCAACGTAGTACCGCTCCTTTCCGCGGATGTTCTCAGATCTGTTTCGCCTCGAAACTGACCCCGAGCGGTACTACCGCACCTTCCATGCGGTACTACTACCGCTCCTCAGGAGAGGTACTACCGCGTGAGGCGCGGAAGTAAATTTTTACTTCCGCTCCAGGCGTGGTACTACCGTGCCATCCTGGCGCGGTACTATCGTAGCTGGAGCAGCAGTAAAATTTTAGTTCTGCACGACAGTGCGGTACTACCGTTGAAGTTGAACCTTCCCTATGGCAACTACCCAATGTTATTCCTTCTCGTTTCTTTTGTGTGTCCGTGTGTTGTGTGTCATAGGTGGTGGCTCCGGTTCCAATGTCCGTCGCTCAAATCCCAGCCGTGACACAGGCTTGAAGCGCCTGCACAACCAATAGGAGGTTCCAGAGGGCTCCAATGCCCCCAACGCAGAGCCAAGTCCACCGCCACAAAGACCAGGGAGCCATCTATGGGCATGGATGAGATACCTCTTGCTAAGTTTGTCTCTCGAAGGAAGATCAACCCCTATGTGAATCCCCGTGCAAAATTCAGAGGGAATGAGTTGTTCTGGACCAAGCAGCATAATCTTATCTATTTGGATGTGATCAAGGCCAAGTAGAACATCTACGTGGACGTGCACTAGATTGATATGGTTCATATGAGGCAGGATAAACACCGGGACTACTTTGGTGAGGCTCTGGACCTGGTGGAGTAGTTTGGCATTGAGGACTTGATCACTTTCCACCTGGACTTTGACCCTGAGATAGTGGCTCAATTCTTTGTGTCGGTCCACTTCCATACTGATGAGGAACCATGACATGGATGACCAATAGACATCAGTTGACTGCTAAGTGGAAGGACTTCATGGATTTGCTACAGGTTCCTGATGAGGGGCTCAACACTCCCGTTGGTGTTCGCCCTCATGCCAACGCCGACTCTGCCAACAAGAACAAGCTCTAGCCCTTCTATGTTGAGAAGACGCTTCCCAGTGGCAAGAAGGCGTAGGTGCTGAACTCCTTCCTTGACATCATGCATCGGATCTTCCGCAACTCCCTCTTTCCGGGCATTGGCGACAAGGACAAGGTGCATGCCTATCTCGTGGATATGATGCCCATCTGTGAGGAGGCGCGTCGTGCTCATACGCAACCACTTGATGTCTCACATATCATGTGGTGTGAGCTTCAGTTTGCGGTGTTCAACCGTAAGGTCCCAATCTATGGACCCTACTTGTTTCACTTGATCTCGAAGACTTGGGAGAAGCTCTATCTCCAGGATGAGTTTGTTGCCCCTGGCTGGATTCGTCATGAGCCAATCAAGCTCCGCATCAAGAGCCAGTGGGCTAACACCACTACACGCGCCGAGGCTGCAGCTGCACAAATGGATGTGGATGAGGATGAGTTTGACGAGGAGGAAGCGGATGAGGACAACTCTGCCGGCTACTCGCCTTCCTCGTCTGAGCCTTCTTGGGCTAAGAACCTGAAGAACAAGATGAAGGCTATGTTCTGCATGCAGGCCAAGGGTCAGTACAGGTCTCATGTGGCTTAGAAGGAGAGTCGCCGTCGCGACAAGAGAATTTTGAGGACGTTCAGCGAGCAGGTATCCAGTGGATCTGAGACGCTCATCACCCCAGAGGCAGAATGGATGACGAAGTAGGGCTACCAGTGGACTAAGTCTGAGGAGGAGCCCATCCCCGTTGCCGAGACTGACGAGGAGCGTGACGAGTGATTGCCCCAGCTTGAGCTACCACCTGGGTCGTAGGTGTCCTCTCTGCCTTTTTGGTGTCTCAATGCCAAAGGGGGAGAGGGTGTAGGATTTGCAAGTCTTGTGTCGTGTGTTGTCTCGCTTTGTCGCTTTGCTTTCATTCTGTTGGACTTCGTTTGCTTTGGTTTGGCTTGTCGTGAGTTGTTTCCTTCTCATATGGTGTAAGACATATGCACTCTAGCGTATCTTATTGTCGTTCGTGCTTAGTAGCCCGTGAGCTTATGCTATCTGGTGCGAGTTACTTCATGCTCATATTGTTTGTCTTGCCTCCATGCTTAGCATTAGTTATTTTATTGCAAGATATGTCTCGTCTATAAAATATAGAGGGAGTGTTGATCCTCGTATGTGTGCCGTGCAGTCCAAAGCACTTATCTAAAGTGCACACATCTAGGGGGAGCCCGTCTATATTTTATAGATGCTGGGTTTGCCTTTGTTTCATTTTATATCCCTTTGTGCAAATCCTGTGTTGTCATCAATCCACCAAAAAGGGGGAGATTATAAGGGCATATTTATCCCTTAGTAGTTTTGGTGATTGATGACAATACATTTCCGGACTAATCGTGTGCTTTGAGCATTTCAGAGATATCATGTCTAGGCGCAAGACGATTTGGTGCCCCTTGAAGCCTATTAAAGACGATGTTTCTCTACGTTTCTTTTCGGTGGATTTGAGTCGTAGGAAAGCCGTACTATTAAGATGGGGTCCGCTTTGGAAAGGTTTGGGTGGAATCATCACATTCACGTCTGTTCCTTTTTATACCTCCTTTCCTTGCCTCTGTGGAGTATCCACCGTTTCTCCGTGTCTCTACGAAATGAAGGATTCCTAGTGTTTTTCGTGCCGTGGCTTGCGGTAGTACTGCTCAAAGGAGCAGTAGTACCGGAGAGGCTCACGGTAGTACTGGTCAGCACTGCGGAAGTACCGCAAGCCATTGCGGTAGTACCGCTCCACGGGCGCGGTAGTACCGTGGCCTCTGGGCGTGCCCAGCTGCCCGAGCGGAAGTAGGAGCGGATGTAATTTTTTTACATCCGCGCCCTACGCGGTAGTACCGTGCCCGGTGCGCGGTAGTACCGTGGCCTCTGGGCGTGCCCAGCTGCCCGAGCGGAAGTAGGAGCAGATGTAATTTTTTACATCTGCACCCTACGCGGTAGTACCGTGCCTGGTGCGCGGTAGTACCGTGACCTCTGGCCAGGCATAGCTGCAAGAGCGGAAGTAGGGGCAGATGTATTTTTTTTACATCCGCATCCTACGCGGTAGTACCGCGCCTGGTGCACGGTAGTACTGTGTCAGATTGTTGCATAGATCAAAACTCAGAGGAAGTAGTCATGGATGTATTTTTATATGTCCGTAACTTCCCAGCCTAGACTATTCCTGCCTTGGTAGTACCATAAGAAGGCACGGTAGTATCGCGCCAGCGGTTCTACCGCTCCTCATCTTAGCGCATCAGGACTAGTCTGAGCCCTTGCCTTGCCAGCGGTAGTACCGTGGGCGGTACGCGGTAGCACCACGGGCCCTTGCGGTAGTACCATGCATCGCAGGCTGAGTTGGTGGAAAATGGTTGGATTTGTTCTTTCACTATAAAAGGGGAGTCTTCTTCTTCGAATAGACTACCTCTTCCATCCCCAAGCTCCATTGTTGCTCTAAGCTCCATTTTCGCCCGATCTCTCTCCCTAGCCAATCAAACTTGTTGATTCTTTAGGGATTGGTTGAGAAGGCTTCGATCTACACTTCCACCAAGAGAAATTTGATTCCCCCGACTAATCCTTTGCGGATCTTATTACTCTTGGGTGTTTGAGCACCCTAGACGGTTGAGGTCACCGCGGAGCCATATTCCATTGTGGTGAAGCTTCGTGGTGTCGTTGGGAGCCTCCAATTAAGTTGTGGAGATTGCCCCAACCTTGTTTGTAAAGGTCCGGTCGCCGCCTCCAAGGGCACCAATAGTGGAATCATGGCATCTCGCATTATGTGAGGGCATGAGGAGAATACGGTGGCCCTAGTGGCTTCTTGGGGAGCGTTGTGCCTCCACACCGCTCCAACGGAGACGTACTTCCTTTCGAAAGGAAGGAACTTCGGTAACACATCCTCGTCTTCACCGGCTCCACTCTTGGTTATCTCGTACCTTTACTTGTGCAAGCTTATATTGTGTTGTATCCTTTGCTTGCTTGTGTGCTTGTTGTTGTTGCATCATATAGGTTGCTCACCTAGTTGCATATCTAGACAACCTACTTTGATGCAAAGTTTAAATTGGTAAAGAAAAGATAAAAATTGTTAGTTGCCTATTCACCCCCCTCTAGTCAACTATATCGATCCTTTCACATGCCTCCTCCTCGACGGTAGCCGCAACATGGCGCTTGTCATCTCGCCCCCAACCATCCTGATAACCCACAAGTATATTGGAGGGTAGAGTATTCAACCCAAATTTATAGATTCGACACAAGGGGAGCCAAAGAATATTTGCAAGTATTAGCACTTGAGTTGTCAATTCAACCACACCTGGAGATTAAATATCTGCAACCATATGATCAGTAGCACAGTAATATGATAGTTTTGTTAATAGTGATGATAGTAATAGTAACGGTAACAGTGATAGCAATGATTTTGTAGCAAGTGTGTCAGTAGCAGTAGCAATAGTAACTTAGCAAGAGCAATATGTGGAAAACTCGTAGGCATTGGATCAAGTGATTTGTTGGATGATATTCATCATATAGCAGTCATAACCTAGTGCGATACAAAACTAGCTCTAGTTCATAAATATAATGTAGGCATGTATTCCATAAATAGTCATACGTGCTTATGAAAAGAACTTGCATGAAATCTTTTGTCCTACCCTCCCGTGGCAGCGGGGCCCATAAGGAAACTAAGGGATATTAAGGTCTCCTTTTAATACAGAACCGGAACAAAGCATTAACACATAGTAAATACATGAACTCTTCAAACTATGGTCATCACCGGAAAGTATCCCGAATATTGTCACTCCGGGGTTTACGGATCACAACACATAACAGGTGCATATAACTTAATAGACCGGATCTAGGACATAGATATAATGGTGAAAACATAAACGGTTCAGATCTCAAATCATGGCACTCGGGCCCTAGTGACAAGCATTAAGCATAGCAAAGTCATAGCTGTTGGGAAACGTTGCATGGAAAACAAAAAATTTCTACGCACACGCAATGATCTATCCATGGAGATGCACATGCGGTTGATGTAGTCAAACTTCTTCACACTTCAACCGATCAAGTACCGAACACACGACACCTCCGCGTTCTGCACATGTTCAGCTCAGTGAAGAGCCTCGCCTTCTTGATCCAGCAAGACGTCAAGGTAGTAGATGAGTTCCGTCAACATGACGGCATGGTGATGGTGATGGTGAGGTGATCCTTGTAGGGCTTCGCCTAAGCACTATGAAAATATGACCGAGGGTGTAAACGGTGGAGGGGGGGTGCCGCACACGGCTAGGCTATTCTCTAGGGTGTGCTAGGGGCGCCCCCACATATATATAGGTGGGAGGGGGAGGGGAGAGGCCAAGAGGCTCCTCAAGTAGGACCGAATCCTACTTGGGTTCCTCTTAGGCCGGCCGCTCCCCCCTTCCTTATTTACCTGAGGGGGAAGGAAAGAGGAGGGGGGAGAAAGGGAAGGGGGAGGCCGAATCCACCCTTTCCTTTCTCTTCCCCCCTTTCCTTCTCCCATTGGTTCGTCCCATATGGGAGGCGCACCAGCCCCTAGTGGCTAGTGTGTTTCCCCTCTTGGCCCATTAGGCCCATATCTTTTGCCGGGGGTGCCCGGAACCCCTTCCAGTGACCTGATATGTACCCGGTACCCTCCGGAACACTTCCAGTGTCCGAATACTATCGTCATATATATTAATCTTTACCTCTCGACCATTTTGAGACTCCTCGTCATGTCCGTGATATCATCTGGGACTCCAAACAACATTCGGTCACCAAATCACATAACTCATATAATACTATATCATCAATGAACGTCAAGCGTGCGGACCCTACGGGTTTGAGAACTATGTAGACATGACCGAGACACCTCTCTGGTCAGTAAACAATAACGGAACCTGGATGCCCATATTGGCTCCTACATATTCTACAAAGATCTTTATCGGTCGAACCGTTGTGACAACATACGTTGTTCCCTTTGTCTGCGGTATGTTACTTGCCCGAGATTCGATCGTCGGTATCTTCATACCTAGTTCAATCTTGTTACCAGCAAGTCTATTTACTCATTCCATGATACATCATCCTGCAATTAACTCATTAGTCACTTTGCTTGCAAGGCTTCTTATGATGTGCATTACCGAGAGGGCCCAGAGATACCTCTCCGATACTCGGAGTGACAAATCCTAATCTCGATCTATGCCAACTCAACAAACACCTTCGGAGATACCTGCGAAGCATCTTTATAATCACCCAGTTACGTTGTGACATTTGATAGCACACAAGGCATTCCTCCGGTATCCGGTAGTTGCATAATCTCATAGTCGAAGGAATATGTATTTGACATGAAGAAAGCTATAGCAATAAAACTAAACAATCATTATGCTAAGCTAATGGATGGGTCATGTCCATCACATCATTCTCCTAATGATGTGATCCCGTTATCAAATGACAACTCATGTCCAAGGTTAGGAAACCTTAACCATCTTTGATCAATGAGCTAGTCAAGTAGAGGCTCACTGGGGACACGATGTTTGTTTATGTATTCACACATGTATTTAGGTTTCCGGTCAATACAATTCTAGCATGACTAAAAAACCTTTATCATGAATAAGGACATATAAAATAACAACTTTATTATTGCCTCTAGGGCATATTTCTTCAGTCTCCCACTTGCACTAGACTCAATAATCTAGATTACATAGTAATGAATCTAACACCCATGAAGTCTTGGTGCTGATCATGTTTTGCTCGTGGAAGAGGCTTAGTCAACGGGTCTGCTACATTCATATCTGTATGTATTTTGCAAATTTCTATGTATCCCTCCTTGACTTGATCACGGATGGAGTTGAAGCGTCTTTTGATGTGTTTGGTTCTTTTGTGAAATCTGGATTCCTTCGCCAAGGAAATTGCTCCAGTATTATCACAAAAGATTTTCATTGGACCCGATGCACTAGGCATTGCACCTAGATCAGATATGACCTCCTTCATCTAGACTCCTTCATTTGTTGCTTCCAAAGCAGCTATGTACTCCGCTTCACATGTAGATCTTGCTACGCCGCTCTGGTTGGAACTGCACCAACTGACAGCTCCATCATTCAATAAAAATACATATCCGGTTTGTGACTTAGAGTCATCCAGATCAGTGTCAATGCTAACCATCATTCAATAAAAATATGTGACATGATATCACCCTCATCATCTTGTGCTTTCGATCTCCATCTGCAAAGCATCGTCATGATCTCCATCGTCACCGGCTCGACATATGCTTTGATCACCTCATCAAAGCGTATAACCCAACTCCGAGATGCTTACACCAGTCCATAGATGGATCTCTGGAGCTTGCACAGTTTGTTAGCACCTTTAGGATCGACAAAACCTTCTGGTTGCATCATATATAATTCTTCTTTAAGAAATCCATGAAGGAATACAATTTTGACGTCCATTTACCAGATTTCATAATCATAAAATGCAGCAATTGCTAACATGATTCAGACATACTTAAGCATCGCTTCGGGTGAGAAAGTCTCGTCATAGTCAACTCCTTGAACTTGTCGAAAACCTTTTGTGAAAAGTCGAGCTCTGTAGACAGTAACATTACCATCAGCCTCAGTCTTCTTCTTGAAGATCTATTTATTCTATGTGGCTCGCCCATCATCGGGAAAGTCCACTAAAGTCCACACTTTGTTCTCATACATGGATCCTATCTCAAATTTCATGGCCTCAAGCCATTTGTCAGAATCTGGGCTCATTATAGCTTTTTCATAGTTCATAGGTTCGTCATGGTCTAGTAACATGACTTCCAGAACAGGATTATAGTACCACTCTAGTGCGGAACGTGCTCTGTTCGACCTACGAGGTCCAGTAGTAACTTGATCTGAAGTTTCATGACCATCACGGGAACGGATTTCTCTGATGTGCTACTTTCCAAATTGAGAGAAGGTACAATTACCTCATCAAGTTCTACTTTCCTCCCACTCATTTCTTTAGAGAGAAACTCCTTCTCTAGAAATGTTCCATTCTTGGCAACAAAGATCTTGCCTTCGGATCTGTGGTAGAAGGTGCACCACAGACCATTACGCTGTGGTTTTCCACGTGGCGTGAGTTGTGAAACTATTCCACATTGTTTGAAATGAAGGCCAAACTCGTCAGTCAAATATTCACCTCCGCGATCAGATCATAGAAACTTTATTTTCTTGTTACGTTGATTCTCTACTTCCCTCTGAAATTCTTTAAACTTTTAAAATGTTTCAGACTTGTGTTTCATTAAGTAGATATACCCATATCTGCTTAAATCATCTATGAAGGTCAGAAAATAATGATACCCGCCGCGTGCTTCAACACTCATCGGACCACATACATCGGTATGTCTTATTTCCAATAAGCCATTTGCTCGCTCCATTGTTCCGGAGAACGGAGTTTTAGTCATCTTGCCCATGAGGCATGGTTCGCAAGTATCAAATGATTCATAATCAAGTGATTCCAAAAGACCATCTACATGGAGTTTCTTCATGCGCTTTACACCAATATGACCTAAACGGCAGCGCCACAGATATGTTGCACTATCATTATCAACTTTGCATCTTTTGGCATCAATATTATAAATATGTGTATCACCACAATAGAGATTTAATAAAAATAGACCACTCTTCACGGGTGCATGACCATAAAACATATTACTCGTATAAATAGAACAACCATTATTCTCTGATTTAAATCAATAACCATCTCGCACTAAACAAGATCCAGATATAATGTTCATGCTCACCGCTAGCACCAAATAACAATTATTCAGGTCTAAAACTAGTCCCGAAGGTAGATGTAGAGGTAGCGTGCCGACACCGATCACATCGACCTTGGAACCATTCCCGACATGCATCGTCACCTAGTCCTTAGCCAATCTTTATTTAATCCGTAGCTCCTGTTTTGAGTTACAAATATGAGCAACCGAACCAGCATCAAATACCCAGGCACTAATACGAGCATTAGTAAGGTACACATCAATAACATGTATATCAAATATACCTTTGTTCACTTTGCCATCCTTCTTATCCGCCAAAATACTTGGGACAGTTTCGCTTCCAGTGACCAGTCCCTTTGCAGTAGAGCACTCATATTCAGGCTTGGGTCTATCTTTGGGCTTCTTCCAGGGAGTGGCAACTTGTTTGCCATTCTTCTTGAAGTTACCCTTCTTTCCCTTGATTTTTTCTTGAAATTAGTGGTCTTGTTAACCATCAACACTTGCTGCTCTTTCTTGATTTCTACCTCCGTAGCTTTGAGCATTGCGAAGAGCTCAGAAATTGTCTTGTCCATCCCTTGCATATTATAGTTCATCAGGAAGCCTTTGTAGCTTGGTGGCAGTGATTCAAGAACTTTGTCAATAACACTATCATCTGGAAGATTAACTCCCAGCTGAGTCAAGTGATTATGATACACAGACATTTTGAGTATGTGCTCACGACAGAACTGTTCTCCTCCATCTTGCAGCTATAGAACTTGTTGGAGACTTCATATCTCCCAACTCGGGCATTTGGTTGAAATATTAACTTCAACTCCTGGAACATCTCATATGGTCCGTGACGTTCAAAACGTCTTTGAAGTCCCGATTCTAAGCCGTAAAGCATGTCACACTGAACTATCAAGTATTCGTCAGATCAAGCTTGCTAGACATTCAAAACATCAGCATCTGCTCCTATAGCAGGCCTTTCACCTAGCAGTGCATCAAGGACATAATTCTTTTGTGCAGCAATGAGGATAACCCTCAAGTTACGTACCCAGTCCGTGTAGTTGCTACCATCATCTTCAACTTAGCTTTCTCTAGGAATGCATTAAAATTCAGGGGAACGGTAGCACGGGACATTGATCTACAACATAGATATGCAAATACTATCAGGACTAAGTTCATGATAAATTAGGTTCAATTAACCAAATTACTTAAGAACTCCCACTTAGATAGACATCCCTCAAGTCATCTAAATGACACGTGATCCAAATCAACTAACCCATGTCCGATCATCACGTGAGATGGGGTAGTCATCAATGGTGAACATCACGATGTTGATCATATCTACTATATGATTCACGTTCGAACTTTCGGTCTCTAGTGTTCCGAGGCCATGTCTGTACATGCAAGGCTCGTCAAGTTTAAGCCAAGTATTCCACATGTGCAAAACTATCTTGCACCAGTTGTATGTGAACGTAGAGTCTATCACACCCGATCATCACTTGGTGTCTCAACACGACGAACTGTAGCAATGGTGCATACTCAGGGAGAACACTTGTACCTTGAAATTTAGATAAGGGATCATCTTATAATGCTATCGCCATACTAAGAAAAATAAGATGCATAAAAGATAAACATCACATGCAATCAAAAATATGTGACATGATATGGCCATCATCATCTTGTGCTTTTGATCTCCATCTGCAAAGCATCGTCATGATCTCCATCATCACCGGCTCGACATATGCTTTTATCACCTCATCAAAGCGTATATCCCAACTCCGAGATGCTTACACCAGTCCATAGATGGATCTCTGGAGCTTGCACAGTTTGTTAGCACCTTTAGGATCGACAAAACCTTCTGGTTGCATCATATATAATTCTTCTTTAAGAAATCCATGAAGGAATACAATTTTGACGTCCATTTGCCAGATTTCATAATCATAAAAGGCGGCAATTGCTAACATGATTCAGACATACTTAAGCATCGCTTCGGGTGAGAAAGTCTCGTCATAGTCAACTCCTTGAACTTGTCAAAAACCTTTTGTGAAAAGTCGAGCTCTGTAGATAGTGACATTACCATCAGCGTCAGTCTTCTTCTTGAAGATCCATTTATTCTCTGTGGCTCGCCCATCATCGGGCAAGTCCACCAAAGTCCACACTTTATTCTCATACATGGATCCTATCTCAAATTTCATGGCCTCAAGCCATTTATCGGAATCTGGGCTCATCATAGCTTCTTCATGGCCTAGTAACATGACTTCCAGAACAGGATTACCGTACCACCCTGGTGCGGAACATGCTCTGTTCGACCTATGAGGTCCAGTAGTAACTTGATCTGAAGTTTCATGACCATCACGGGAACGGATTTCTCTGATGTGCTACTTTCCAAATTGAGAGAAGGTACAATTACCTCATCAAGTTCTACGTTCCTCCCACTCATTTCTTTAGAGAGAAACTCCTTCTCTAGAAATGTTCCATTCTTGGCAACAAAGATCTTGCCTTCGGTTCTGTGGTAGAAGGTGCACCCAATTGTTTCCTTAGGGTATCCTATGAAGAAGCACTTCTCCGATTTGGGTTCGAGCTTATCGGGCCGAAGCTTTTTGACATAAGTGTCGCAACCCCAAACTTTAAGAAATGACAACTTAGGTTTCTTGCCAAACCATAGTTCATACAGTGTCATTTCAACGGATTTAGACAGTGCCCTATTTAACATGAATGCAGCTGTCTCTAATGCATTACCCCAAAACGATAGTGGTAAATTGGTGAGAGACATCATAGATCGCACCATATCTAATAAAGTACAGTTACGACGTTCGGACAGACCAGTACGGTGTGGTTTTCCAGGTGGCATGAGTTGTGAAACTATTCCACATCGTTTTAAATGAAGGCCAAACTCGTCAGTCAAATATTCACCTCCGCAATCAGATCATAGAAACTTTATTTTCTTGTTATGTTGATTCTCTACTTCACTCTGAAATTCTTCAAACTTTTAAAATGTTTCAGACTGGTGTTTCATTAAGTAGATATACCCATATCTGCTTAAATCATCTATGAAGGTCAGAAAATAATGATACCCACCGCGTGCTTCAACACTCATCGGACCACATAGATCGGTATGTATTATTTCCAATAAGCCATTGGCTCGCTCCATTGTTTCGGAGAACGGAGTTTTAGTCATCTTGCCCATGAGGCACGGTTCGCAAGTATCAAATGATTCATAATCAAGTGATTCCAAAAGCCCATCTGCATGGAGTTTCTTCATGCGCTTTACACCAATATGACCTAAACGGCAGCGCCACAGATATGTTGCACTATCATTATCAACTTTGCGTCTTTTGGCATCAATATTATGAATATGTGTATCACCACAATCGAGATTTAATAAAAATAGACCACTCTTCACGGGTGCATGACCATAAAAGATATTACTCATATAAATAGAACAACCATTATTCTCTAATTTAAATCAATAACCATCTCGCACTAAACAAGATCCAGATATAATGTTCATGCTCACCGCTAGCACCAAATAACAATTATTCAGGTCTAAAACTAATCCCGAAGGTAGATGTAGAGGTAGCGTGCCGACAACGATCACATCGACCTTGGAACCATTCTCGACGCGCATCGTCACCTCGTCCTTAGCCAATCTTCATTTAATCCGTAGCTCTTGTTTCGAGTTACAAATATGAGCAACCGAACCAGCATCAAATACCCAGGCACTAATAAGAGCATTAGTAAGGTACACATCAATAACATGTATATCAAATATACCTTTGTTCACTTTGCCATCCTTCTTATCCGCCAAAATACTTGGGACAGTTTCACTTCTAGTGACCAGTCCCTTTGCAGTAGAAGCACTCAGTTTCAGGCTTGGGTCTAGCTTTGGGCTTCTTCCAGGGAGTGGCAACTTGTTTGCCATTCTTCTTGAAGTTACCCTTCTTTCCCTTGATTTTTTCTTGAAATTAGTGGTCTTGTTAACCATCAACACTTGCTTCTCCTTCTTGATTTCTACCGCCATAGCTTTGAGCATTGCGAAGAGCTCAGAAATTGTCTTGTCCATCCCTTGCATATTATAGTTCATCACGAAGACTTTGTAGCTTGGTGGCAGTGATTGAAGAACTATGTCAATAACACTATCATCTGGAAGATTAACTCCCAGCTGAGTCAAGTGATTATGATACCCAGACATTTTGAGTATGTGCTCACTGACAGAACTGTTCTCCTCCATCTTGCAGCTATAGAACTTGTTGGAGACTTCATATCTCCCAACTCGGGCATTTGGTTGAAATATTAACTTCAACTCCTAGAACATCTCATATGGTCCGTGACGTTCAAAACGTCTTTGAAGTCCCGATTCTAAGCCGTAAAGCATGTCACACTGAACTATCGAGTATTCATCAGATCAAGCTTGCTAGACATTCAAAACATCAGCATCTGCTCCTACAGCAGGCCTTTCACCTAGCAGTGCATCAAGGACATAATTCTTCTGTGCAGTAATGAGGATAATCCTCAAGTTACGGACCCAGTCCGTGTAGTTGCTACCATCATCTTCAACATAGCTTTCTCTAGGAACACATTAAAATTCAGGGGAACGGTAGCACGGGACATTGATCTACAACATAGATATGCAAATACTATTAGGACTAAGTTCATGATAAATTAGGTTCAATTAACCAAATTACTTAAGAACTCCCACTTAGATAGACATCCCTCAAGTCATCTAAATGACACGTGATCCAAATCAACTAACCCATGTCCGATCATCACGTGAGATGGGGTAGTCATCAATGGTGAACATCACTATGTTGATCATATCTTCTATATGATTCACGTTCGAACTTTCGGTCTCCAGTGTTCCGAGGCCATGTCTGTACATGCTAGGCTCGTCAAGTTTAACCCAAGTATTCCACATGTGCAAAACTGTCTTGCACCAGTTGTATGTGAACGTAGAGTCTATCACACCCGATCATCACATGGTGTCTCAACACGATGAACTGTAACAATGGTGCATACTCAGGGATAACACGTGTACCTTGAAATTTAGATAAGGGATCATCTTATAATGCTACCGCCATACTAAGAAAAATAAGATGCATAAAAGATAAACATCACATGCAATCAAAAATATGTGACATGATATGGCCATCATCATCTTGTGCTGTTGATCTCCATCTACAAAGCATCATCATGATCTCCATCATCACCGGCTCGACACCTTGATCTCCATCATTGTGTCCTGGTCGCCTTGCCAACTATTGCTTCTACAACTATCGCTAACACATAGTGGTAAAGTAAAGCAATTACATGGCGTTTGCATTTCATACAATAAAGAGACAACCATAAGGCTCCTGCCGGTTGCCGTTAACTTCTACAAAACATGATCATATCATACAATAACATATATCTCATCATGTCTTAACCATATCACATCACAACATGCCCTGGAAAAACAAGTTAGACGTCCTCTACTTTGTTGTTGGAAGTTTTACGTGGCTGCTACGGGCTTCTAGCAAGAACCGTTCTTACCTACGCATCAAACCACAACGGTGTTTCGTCAAGTTTGCTTTTTTAACCTTTATGCAAAGTTGGAGAAACAGACACCCACCAGCCACCTTTATGCAAAACTAGTTGCATGTCTGTCGGTGGAACCGGTCTCATGTGCATGGACATGTAAGGTTGGTCCGTCCCGCTTCATCCCACAATACCGCCGAATCAAAATAAGTCATTGGTGGTAAGCAGTATGACTATCACCGCCCACAACTCTTTGTATTCTACTCGTGCATATCATCTACACATAGACCTAGCTCATGATGCCACTGTTGGGAAACGTTGCATGGAAAACAAAAATTTTCTATGCACACGCAATGATCTATCCATGGAGATGCATAGCAAATAAGGGGAGAGCGTGTCTACGTACCCTCATAGACCGTAAGCGGAAGCGTTAAACAATGCAGTTGATGTAGTTGAACTGCTTCGCGCTTCAACCGATCAAGTACCGAACGCACGACACCTCCGTGTTCTGTAGACGTTCAGCTTGGTGAAATCGTGGTAGTATATGAGTTCCGTCAGCACGATGGCGTGGTGACGGTGATGGTGAAGTGATCCTCGCAGGGCTTCACCTAAGCACTATGAAAATACGACTAAGGGTGTAAACGGTGGAGGGGGGCACCGCACACGGCTTGACAGTTGTCTGGCGTGTGCTAGGGGCGCCCCCAAATATATATAGGTGGGAGGGGGAGGGGAGAGGCCAAGAGGCGCCCCAAGTAGGACCGAATCCTACTTGGGTTCCTCCTAGGCCGGCCGCTCCCCCCTTCCTTATTTACCGGAGGGGGAAGGAAAGAGGAGGGGGAGAAAGGGAAGGGGGAGGCCGAATTCCCCCTTTCCTTTCTCTTCCCCCTTTCCTTCTCCCTTTGGTTCGGCCCATATTGGGAGCGCACCAGCCCGTGGTGGCTGGTGCGTTTCCCCTCTTGTCCCATTAGGCCCATATCTTTTGCCGGGGGTGCCCGAAAACCCTTCTGGTGACCCGATATGTACCTGGTACCCTCCGGAACACTTCCGGTGTCCGAATACTATCGTCCTATATATATATATATATATATATATATATATATATATATATATTAATATTTACCTCTCGACCATTTCGAGACTCCTCGTCATGTCCGTGATCTCATCCGGGACTCCGAACAACATTCAGTCACCAAATCACATAACTCATATAATACCATATCATCAACGAACGTTAAGCATGCGGACCCTACGGGTTCAAGAACTATGTAGACATGACCGAGACACCTCTCCAATCAATAACCAATAGCGGAACCTGGATGCACATATTGGCTCCTACATATTCTACGAAGATCTTTATCGGTCGAACCGTTAGGACAACATACATTATTCCCTTTGTCTGTCGGTATGTTACTTGCCCGAGATTCGGTCGTCGGTATCTTCATACCTAGTTCAATGTCGTTACCAGCAGGTCCCTTTACTCGTTCCATAATACTTCATCCTGCAACTAACTCACTAGTCACTTTGCCTGCAAGGCTTCTTATGATGTGCATTACCGAGAGGGCCCAGAGATACCTCTCCGATACTCGGAGTGACAAATCCTAATCTCGATCTATGCCAACTCAATAAGCACCTTCGAAGATACCTGTAGAGCATCTTTATAATCACCCAGTTATGTCATGACGTTTTATAGCACACAAGGCATTCTTCCGGTATCCAGGAGTTGCATAATCTCATAGTCGAAGGAATATGTATTTGATATAAAGAAAGCAATAGCAATAAAACTGAACGATCATTATGCTAAGATAATGGATGGGTCATGTCCATCACATCATTCTCCTAATCATGTGATCCCATTATGAAATTACAACTCATGTCCATGGTTAGGAAACCTTAACCATCTTTGATCAATGAGCTAGTCAAGTAGAGGCTCACTAGGGAGACGATGTTTGTTTATGTATTCACACATGTATTAAGGTTTCCGGTCAATACAATTCTAGCATGAATAATAAACCTTTATCATGAACAAGGAAATATAAAATAACAACTTTATTATTTCCTCTAGGGCATATTTCCTTCAATAGCAACATCAATCTCAGAATATAGTGGATACTAGGGATCAAGCCCTAACAAAACTAACTCGATTACATGATGAATCTCATCCAACTCCTCACCGACCAGCGAGCCTACAGAGAAATTACTCACTCCTGGTGGGGAGCATCATGGAATTGGCGTTCAAGGAGGGTTGATGATGACGAAGATCGAAGATTCCCATCTCCGGAGCCCCAAACAGACTCCAGATCTGGCCTCCCGATGAAGAACTGGAGGTGGTGGCGACTCCGTCTCGTGAAATGCGATAATTCTTCCTCCCTGATTTCTCTCTCTAAATATAGGTATTTAAGGAGTCGGAATCAGTGTCTGTGGGGCCACCAGGTGGGCACAACCCACCTGGGCACGCCAGGAGGGGGGCGCCCTAGTGGGTTGTGCTCACCCAGGCCCCCCTCCGGTGGTTCTTGGCTTCAGTATTTTCCTTTTATTGCATAAAAATTCTCCAAAAAATTTCATTCCATTCCGAGAACTTTTATTTCTGCACAAAAACAACACCATGGTAGTTCTGCTAAAAACAGCGTCAGTCCGGGTTAATTTCATTCAAATCATGCAAATTAGAGTCCAAAACAAGAGCAAAAGTGTTAGGAAAAGTCGATACGACGGAGACGTATCAAGTCCCCCAAGCCTAAACCTTTGCTTGTCCTCAAACAATTTAGTTGATAAACTGAAGGTGAAAAAGAAAAACTTTTACGAACTCTTTTGTTCTTGTTTATATAAATAAGCTTAAGTAGCACCCATGTTTTCAGCAAAGATCATGACTAACCATGTCAACAATAACTCTTAAAAATTATATTAACTCATATCAATGGCATGAGCAATTAGCGAGCAACAATAATGTATCTCAAATGATAACACTTCATCATAACAACCATGGTATTATATGACAACAGTGGTATCTCGCTAGCACTTTCTGAGACCACAAAACATAAATGCAGAGAACCTCCAAAGTTCAAGCAGCGACTAAGCATTGTAATTCATGGTAGAAAAGATCCAGTGATGATGCATTCAACATTAACTATATACAATGTATGAGGATGACAATGGTGCTCTCAGGTCTGGCGCTTATTTAAGAAGGTGGAGACTCAACATAAAATTAAATAGATTGTCCCTTCACAGAGGGAAGAAGGGATTTGCACAGGTGCCAGAGCTCGAAGCTTATATCAGAGGTAAATGAAATTTTGGAAAATGCACCTTTCTTGCTTTACGTCACGACCAAGAGTTATCAATATCTTCCATGTTAAACACATTAGTAGCGGTTCCCAAGCGATAAAAGTAAAATTTTGCTCCCCCTCCACCAACAAACACACTCCACGGCTATCAGAATCCACCGGTACCGTCCATACCAACAACAACCCTGGGGGAGTTCTTGTTTAATTATTTGTATTTTTTATTCCGGGTCTTTGAATCCCTATTACTGCCCCTCTCGTGGAAGGACAAGTGAATAAATACTCATCATGAGAATAGCCCGCTCAGCATGGAAGATACCAACTATCCCGTGTCGCTCTATGAACAATCCAGGCACACAAAAGCGGATGTTCATTTGAAATTTTAGAGGTGGCACATGCAAATTTACTTAGAACGGCAGGGTAATACCACATATAGGTAGGTTTGGTGGACTCTTCTGGAATAACTTTGGGTTTTAGGATTTTTATGCACAAGCAGTATTTCGGCTTTGTACAGGCGAAGGCTAGCAAATAGGTTGAGAAGCGGCCAGCTAGAGAGCGAAAATGGTCATGAACATGCGTTATGCATAATAAACATTGAATGCTAGCATGAGTCGGATATGAACACCATGAACATAAATATCACAGAGGCTATGTTGGTTTTTATTTAACTACATGCATGAACATGTGCCAAGTCAAGCCACTTGAAACATTCAGAGGAGGATACCATATCATCATACTATATCAGAATCATTTTGATGCATGTTGACATCCAAGATAAATCATTATCCACTCCTAGCTACTTAAGCATGGTATGAGAAACTATAATCTCTAATTGTCATTGCAAACATGTTTGATCATAATAGGCTGAATCATGGATACTAGGTTAAACATATTTACAAAAACAAAACAAGTTGAGTTCATACCCGTTTCTCTCTATCACATTGAGTTCATCAAATATCGTTATTATTGCCTTTCACTTGCACGACCGAATGATATGAAAATGATAATAGTGCAAGTGTCGTGGGCTAAGCTAGAATTTGCAAACATTTCATTAAAGAAGGAGAAGACAAGGTAATATGGGCCCTTTGTTAGATCAACAATAGTACAACTGAGAGCCACTCAACATTTTCATCGTGGTCTTCTCCTTAGTAAGACTCAACAAAAAAAGAAAAAGAACTTCAGGGAAACACACTGAAATATTTTTGGGAGTTTTTAGTTTTTCTTAAAGAAAGCAAACTAAGTCAAAAGGAAAAACGAAAACGAGAAAAACTATTTACACGGGAGAGCTCCCAATAGACAAAAGAAGAATCAAGAAATCTTTTTTGGGTTTTCTTCTAATACTACAACCACTGGTATAGCGAGGTGGTATATAAACGGTTTTTAACCCCTCTCCATGACGGCGTTTCGAACCGTCGCCAAGTGAGTGACTGCGATAGGGGGTCCTTCCCACACGACCCAGAAACCGTCGGGGATATACCCTACTAGCACACACGCTCGGCAAAATGAGGCCATGTGCGACCGACGAGCGATCAAATACGGTATACGTATAGTTGTGCTAAAAAATACAATTATACAAGCCAAATCATTTCTGGTCGTAAGTACATCCCACACAGTCAGTCCCCGCTAAACATTTCCGTTCGTATGTACATTCCACACAGTCAATCCAAGAAATACATTTCCGTTAGTATGTACATCCCACACAGTCACTCCAAGGAAAACGTTTCCGTTCGCAGGTACAACACACAAAATTTTCCCCATTAAATCGTTTGTGATAGTGTTTCCATTGCACACCAAATTAAAAAATTTATCGTTTGTGTTATTCAATGCATCACACATGATGCGTAGAAGAAACAGTGTGACAAAGGTTGTCTATCGCACACACATTTTATGTGGTAAACATTTGCTCAAGGTGGCGTAATGCAAACCGTTTTCACGAGGATGTCGCGTGTGATTGTTCATTGATCCAGCACGGTTTATTCCTGTAAATTGTGTGCGTCGCCCGAGTTCATCTCCCACGGTGTTTTCTCAATAACCGTTTGCAATAGAAAAAGCCAATTAGCAGGCTAATTGGCCATTAGCAGACTAATTGCCCTATTATTAATAATACATTTATTAATCTAATTGACATTTCATATTAAGCACACAATATATTTCATTTCCATATTAAGGAAGTAGGATTTCATAATTGAAATACATCAGAGTACAACATCATATAGCTTCAGCACTCAGCTACCCTATTACACAACTGCACTAGCACCAAGTTTCACATGCAACATCTATAACCTTTGGAAATTAGCATCATAGACGGTACATAGACAGATGCATCTCATCTGAAAAACTACTGAAGTGAAAGGGGAATATTGAGCCTTCAGTGATGTTGAAGGTCCTTGCAACTTTAGGCTAGTGCCTATGGATGATTGACCGTCCATCCTTCATTCTCTTCAGGAACACTTCAATATTGAATCGTGTGTGTTGTATGAAAACCTTCCTCGCCTCCTAACCATACAGGTGGTTTGAGAGGTAATCATCAGTGAACTGCTTTGGAAAGGCCTGAAAATAAGGATGTGCATAAATATCTTCTCTATATTGGAAATGGGGCAAAGGAATAAAAAAAGGCAAGGTATAATAGTTAGTACCATCTTGTAGTGAACTGACGTCTTCTTCATTGTGTAGACAAATATCTTGTTGTTTTTTGTCGCTAATTTTTTATCCTAATAATCTTTCTGAGTTTCTTGACTTGACTGATATTCATGGAAAACTCATTTTCCCATATACAAAAATGGTTGAATAGTGGGTTAAAACCCCTGACAGCAGAACCTACATATGCAAGACCAAATTGTTAAAAACCTAAATATTAGAATGGTTCCTGCAATTGCACAGTAATATGTTATTAGACAAAGGACCATGCATGTGCAAACCTCGATTGTAAACCTCAGTGCTTCCCATTGTTTCCCTGCAACACATATAAGGTAGTTAGTCATCAGGTTAAGTGAGGATTCACATGCTATCAGTATAATATGTTGATGAAAAATAAGAACATTACAGATTCATCAGATTAATTCAAGCCACATGGAAAACCCATTTATCCAAACCAAGCATTATTAAGAACTAGGAAATATAGGAGTTGTCTATATTTATCATGTATTAAGTGCAGCCAAATTCGATTTATTCCTCACATGCACAACAATACAAAATTCTACCCACGACAATTGGACATCGCATAGCAGAATTGAAGCAAGTAGTTAACTAAACACCACAACAAATGAACCAAACATTATCTGAGCACCACATTGCACAATATAACATACTCCTAATAGAAGATCACGCAGTTAACCATACCAAGCATGCTTAACAACTTGGAAATATAGCAATTGTATTTGTTTCTCATGTATTTAGTGCAGCCAAATTCGATTTAATTTCTCACATGGTATACAATAACAGAATGCACCCACAACAATTGAACATCGCATTGCAGAATTGAACCAAACAGTTACCTAAACACCACAACAAATGAACCAAATGTTAACTGAGCACCACATTGCACAATATAATGTACTCCTAATAGAACACTAGACAGTGAACCAAACTAAGAATGATTGACAACTTGGAAATATAGCAATTGTATTTGTTTCTCATGTATTTTGTAAAGATAAATTTGATTTATTTCTCACATGGAAGACAACACAAAATTGCATCCTGAATAATTGAACTTCACATTTGCACAATTGAACCAAACAGTTAACTGAAGACGACAACTAATTAACCAAACAGTTAATAACTGAGCACCACATTGCACGACATATAGAACATATACACTAGAGCAACAAATTGCATGATAAAAGTAGATAGCATAATTCACTAGAATTTGTTAAGGAAAGGCAGGACCAGCACATGCAACTGGTAAACCGAGCATGCTTAACCGGCATAGCTAGCAAATAGAACATGGGTCCTTATAGTGAGGTAATAAGACAAGCTACATGGTTCTGGGTCTCCTCGGGATCGAAAGGCTGGCCTTGGCCGTGGTGCTGGAAGGCCTCCCCACGACCCTCAAAGAAGACGCTCTCCATGTACGCCGAGCAATCAAGGTCATCGGATATGGGCGTCGGCTCTGCCATTCCCTCGAACAGCTTGCAGGCGCCGATGAAGCTTGCTGCCAAAAATGACTGGGACTACTTCCTTTGTGTCCCTTCGGACATGTGGCCAGAGCCACTGTACCACGGTGTCACGTTGAGGTCGATGACACCCGCGGGCGTGGTCGGCGCGACCACGCTGCCCTCCAGCGACGTGTAGAACCGTGTCTGCCCTTGGACGTAAGGCAGCGGACCGGATGTGCTGGACGAGCTCGACTTGTATTGAGGAGGACGACCGACCGACAATCCCGTGCTCGCCGTGGCCATGGCAACGACCGAGGGCATGGCCGGCGGTGGTCGCGCCAACCCATGCATGAGAATGGCGTGCGCCTTCGCAACGATGGATTCCTTCTCGTTGATGTCGGCAAGATGCCGCGCCTGTCGCCGGGCCTCGGTCGTAGCTGCCTTAGTCTCCTTCGCCTTGCCTGTTGGCCCCTTCTCTTCACCGCTTCTTTGTCGAGGAAGGCGATCTCCTCTGGTGTGCACTCGGATCGAGGCTTCCTGGGACCCTTAATACTAGGGAAAACCCTAGCAGTAGCGCGGGTATTTTGCCTATCAGTAGCACGGGACGACACGCTGCTGATAAGGCGCTACAGCTAATGTGTAGCAGTAGCGCCTGTCGTCCCACACTACTGCTATACATGGCTAGCAGTAGCGCGCTTTAGTGCGGAGCGCTGCCGCTAATATCTGCAGTGCTTTTTAGCAGGAAGCGCTACTGGTAAGGGAGCGCTACTGCTAACTTTGTTCCCCACGCTACTGCTAGTTTTATTAGTTTCTGTTTTTTCTGCATATTTATTTTGTATTTGAATAGGCTTTATACACTAATCTTTAGCATATCATACACATACAAATGTAATAATAGCATATACTCCCTCCGTCTAGGTGTGTAAGTCATCTTAGATTGCGCACCGTGACCAAGGTGAAGAAGAAAACGAGAAAAATTAATGCTATTTTGCTAATTAATAACATTGCATGCAATGAACTAACCACTACATGTCATATTTGCTAGTCTCAAGTCATTTAAAGCATGCATGGCCCACATCTCTTATTGGTTGGTATGTCACGAAACAAGAAACGAGATGAGAGTTAATGTACTGCGCCTAAGTGTTTTGAGATTATTTGGTTTTCGTAAGATGACTTACACACCTAGACGGAGGGAGTACATACAAATAGTCTCATCAAATCATGTCATCATCATAATCTCCATCCAACACAAAGTGGTCTCTCGTCATCATCTCGAAAATAGCGATACAAGTCTTGATTACTTGCAACTACATCGTCATCCATCTAAACAATGATATACGCGAGAAGAGCTATCACAATGAGTGAGAGCAGAACTATGCAGTACATGAGTTCGTATCCCTCTCTCGCATTAGCGTGAACCTAAACTAACTACTGGCCATCGCTCGGAAATCGGAAACTGGTACACCTGGGCCTGACACTCCGGCCACTCATCGTATACTCCTGGCGTAGCACTTCTTCGGGCGCGTTTGGCTCAAAATTGCCGTCGTCAACCTTCGTGACCACCAGTCTACTAGTCTTGAGCTTCTTAGAAAGTCGTTGCCTCTTTGATTTCGGTTCCATACCGGCTCCGCTAGTCTCGGCGCCGGTCTCAGTCTCAGTGCCAGTCTCGATGCTGGTCTCAGTCTCAGCGCCGGTCTCAGTCTAAGCGCCGGTCTTGATGTCGGTCTCAATCTCCAATGTGACAGGTGGACCCAGCAACATCAACTCTTGATCATCGGCTTCCCTCAAAAATTCTTCTGCCGCGAGGTAGGCATTGTCGCAGTCACCAGAACCCTGTCCTTCATTGTTGCTAGCCATGTTTCCTACGATTAAATCTAGTCAATTAATTCTAGACCTAATAAAATGAATAATGACATAAAAAGGCCTATGCTTTGTAGGAACGTTGACTCCTTCCCGGTGCGGCAAATCCCGGGCACTCGATATGTCCTAGTTTGTAGCACAAGTCATGCCGAAATTCATGAAAAATTTCGGCATGATTTTTGCTAAAAAGTGGACAAATTGAGAACCTGAAATTTGCCGGAATGGAAATGAATCAACATTCCGGGAAAACATAGGCCACTCGGCTTCATTCCCTGGAAACAACAAAGCCACTTGGGCACAATCGAACCACTTCAATGAAAAGATATAACATGAGCAAACACTATTGAGGAATTTGCATATAACATGGCCACTTCAATGAAAAGATATAATCAACAATAATGGAATATGCAAATGAACATCGATGACATATATCATATAACAACAATCTTATTTTTTGTTTACATAGCAACAATTAGTTTAACCAAGTTTTTGAAAAGAAAAACAGTTCTTTTTTTGTTTATAGCTAAATGCCATAGCTACTGTTTTTTATTTATAGCTAAATACTTTTGTTTTTTGTCTAAAGCTAAAAGTCTAGGAACTCCATTTTCTCTAACCCTTTTGACCTCACCAAAATTTCCACAACAAGACCTTAGTACCTACACCCAATTTCTTCAAAAATATTCTGGTCCATAGTCCAAATAATTCAAATTTCATTTGAATGAAATTTGGAAAAGATTCAGGTCCATAGTCCAAATAATTTTTTATAGCTAAGTGTTTTTGTTTATAGCCTCTATTAATTTAGATCTAAATGCTACTATTATTTACATACCCTCTATTAATTTACAGCTAAATGGAATTACTGTTTAGGCATTTTCATAAAAATTTGCCCTAGATATTTTCCTAAAAAAATTGCTAATCATTTTTCCTAAATGCTAAAAAATGCCTACTGCCCTAAACAAATCTAGGGTTCATATGAACACCTAGGGTACATATGAACATCAACACAACATCAACATATATATGAATTGCCCTAGCAGAGAGAGAGTGGAGGGTAGGGGAGAGGAGAGGCAGAGCCTTACGGTCGGCGGCGAGGGCAGGCTCTGGCTCGGGCGGCGGCGGTGAGCTCGAGGGAGGCGACGATGAGGTCGACGACAGCCTCGGGCGGCGGCTGTGAGGTCGAGGACGGCCTCGGGTGGCGGCGGTGTGGTCGAAGGAGGCAGGGCGACGACGGCGATGGAGCAGTTGGGGAAGAGGGGGGAGTGGAGGGGGAAGGACTTAGCGAAATTTTAAGCCCGCGCAGCCGGGGGTTAAGTCAAACTAGCCGTAGCGCATTTTGCCAAAATGCGCTATAGCTAAGTTAGCTATAGCGTTTTCCAGCGAAACGCGCTACATCTATTCCTGCCTGTTTTATTTTTATTTTTCTTTTGTTTTCTCTACATTTTATTTTTTTCATTTCTCCTTTTTCTATTTCTTTCATTTTCATTTACTTTTCTACTTATTTTCTATTTATTTTCTTTTTCATAGAAGTAGCGCTCTACAGCATAAACACGCTACTACAAAGTTTTTAGCAGTAGCATGCTTCTAGAAGAACCGCTACTACTATTCCTAACCTACCGGCACCAGCGAGGGAATTATAGTAGTAGCGCTTTTCCACGCAAACGCGGTACTGCTACAACAATGGTTGTGGCGTGCTTTTGTAACAAGCGCTACTAATAAGTAGCAATAGCGCCGTGTTTTGACCAGCGCTACTGCTATACCTCCGTGTCTTCTTCTCCGCGGGGCGCGTGGCCGCGCCCGCATTGCCGGGGTTCATTAGGTCGCCGTCCATGGAGAAGGGAGGGGAGGCACGAGAAGGTTTGGATGAAATGGAGGGAAAGTGAGACGACTGTGTCACCGACGGGCGGGCTAGGGGGCGGACAAGGGCGCGCGTCCCGCCTTCCGCTCTGTCCATTTGGCTGCAAAGACGGCCCAAATTTGGACCGGGAATGAGTCGAAAGTGGTGCGAAAACAGACATTTGTCCGTTTGCACCCGCACGTTGGGCCATGATTTCTGTCCGTTTACGTCCAAACGGACGTGTACGTTGGAGTTATCCCTCAGGGCGCGTCAATGGCTACATGTCAGCCGTTTGCCACGAGCCGCCGTGAGATATGACACGAGCCAGCACCTGCATGCGCGCATGGAGCAGAGTGCTTAGCTTCTGACGCCAACACTGTCAAGACCCAAGCTCACCACCAATGGCGACGAGCTCCCACCAGATGCTGTCGCCCTGGACGACGCGGGTGCCGCCATGGCCGGCTTCGTGGGCCTCCTCCGACAGCTCAGGGACCTTGCACAGTAGACAGTACGTTGCTCCTATCCTGCTGCAAATTCACCAGACTAGCTACTAAATCTGATCTTGTTCAGGCTCGCCGCCGAGGTGTTCCACGGCCTGCACGACCAGGCCACGACGGTGTCCGCACGGGCACGCGGCCTCACGCTGGGGACGCGGTGGCTCGAGGCAGAGCTGCCGCTCGTCGAGGAGCGGCTCCTCCATCGTCAGAATGGACGGCTCTATTTCCTATACACACACACGCTTGTGTACTTCATCAGCCAGAAGTTGTGTGTCGCGTTGCAGGCCACCGTGTCGATCGGCCGGTGATTCTGGTGGGAGGAGTTGAGTTATGCAACACTCACACATTGCTTCTATTCATCCATCAGGGGTACATATATACAGCTTACATGAGAGGAAGCAGTGAGAACATGGGAGAGTACAACAACATTAGCCGGTTAGCGCTACCATGCAGGAAGAGATAAGCAGGAAGTGCATGCGGCTGTTGGAGACACGGACGACGCGGACTGCATGGCTAGCCACCTGACGAGCGGGACGTGGGCACGTTCCAACAGCCCCCGACAGTCAAAATGTGGGGTTCGTCGACGTTGAGACTGGACCGGAAGTCGAGGAAGATGCCCGTTGGCAGCCCCTTGGTGAAGATGTCGGCGAACTGCGAGCTCGTTGGTACATGGAGAACCTGGATCTCACCCAGTGCCACACGCTCGCGCATGAAGTGAAGGTCGATTTCGATGTGCTTCGTGTGTTGGTGTTGCACCGGTTGCTCGACTTGTACACAACACTGATGTTGCTGCAGTAGACGACCGTGGCACGGGACGGCGGTTGGTGAAGCTCGCCAAGTAGCTGGCGGAGCCACACCGACTTGGCGACGGTGTTGGCGACAGCCCTGTACTCGGCCTCGGCGCTCGAACGAGACACGGTGCTTTGCCGTTTAGATGACCACATGAGGAGGTTGGAGCCGAGGAAGACACAATAGCCCGAGGTGGACTTGCGCGTGTCGGGGCAGCCGACCCAGTTGACGTCTGTCGGTGTACAAAAAGAGGGGTACACTTTTTGTACCCCTATAACTGTATACGGGCAGTCAGAGCCGCGCCCGCGACCACACCAAGTAGGGCAAGGGAGGTGAGCCAGGGTAAGACCGAAGCCCAAGGTGACTGGAACGACGCCAAGGCCAAGACCACGAAGAGCAGAGGGACGAAGCGGGTTCCCCCCGGCAAGACCCTTGTCGGGGCAGCCTCGGCAGCCCCGGCAAGATCCTTGTCGGGGCAGCTCGCCCCACACCATTGGAGTGAGTCGACCTCGAGCCCACGGCCTCTAGCATAATCTGCTACGCTGAGGCAAGGGATCGAGAGACACCTCCTTGATGGCATGAAAATCTTCGTCAGGATCATAAACATTCAAGATCAGATGAGCACTAGAAGACGACGACCCTTGGCAAGATCCCAGCCAAGGAAAACCACGAGACCCCCGACAAGCGCCTTGCCGGGGACGACAGCGAGCGCTGCGGCAAGACCCTTGCCGGGGCCCCGACAAGGCCCTTGACGAGGACATCAACAGGGCCATCATCAGGCCCGCGCCAACCAAGTCTCCACCGCCGTTCGCATGCAGCTGCCGACCCAACCAACTGGGCAGGCACCTGCGTGGCGGCATGCAGATCTTCGTGAAGACCCCGCCACCATGCCACCACAGCTGCCTGCCTGCCTACATGGCACCGCACGCACCGCTGGCCAGGGCGCGTGTCGACACGAGGAGGAGCGGCGACGGACGGGACAGACTTCGCCCCCATCCCCGATAAAGCAAGAGGACACCTAAGCAAACGCATTAAATGCGCCTTGTCATGTAATGCGAGGGATAACCTTGCAACACTGTACCCTTTCCACCTCTTGTGTGCCACTGTGGCCCCCCCCCTTTCCCTATAAAAGGAGGGCCGAGGCGACCAGGAGAGGGATTTGGCTTTTTGGAGCTCTTCACGCCCCATAGCTAGCTGAAGAACACAAATATACATCCACCAAAGCAGGAGTAGGGTTTTACGCATCCTCACGGCCCGAACCTGGATAAACGAACCACGTGTTATCTGTTTGATCCGCTCTTCCCTCAATCCTGCGCCCCGCTAACCGTAGTAGGGATTCTTGTGATCCCATAGGTGTCGTTTCCACCGACATCTTTGGCGCGCCAGGTAGGGGGCGCAGTTGTGAGAATCGGCTTTAGCAGTTAGTTCAACGCTTCTTCATCGCTATGGCACCCAAGCAGAAGGCAATGGTGGCGGTCGGCTCGTCGGGAGCCGGACGGCCCGTACCGACACGGGCGAGCAGCGGACCGGTCGCGGAGAGGACCCGGGGCGCGGCTCGCGAGCACCAACACCACCTCAGCAGCCGGAGCTTGGGAGGTGGCGACGTTCGCGTGCTTGGCAATGAGCCGCACGTCGCCAAATCTAAAAATGGAGCTGGGCCCACCGCAGGCGGCGCGGGGCCCTCCAGAGGCGCCATCGCACCGCCCGAAGGCAGCGCGGTGACCTCAAAGACTCCCATGCCAGCGCCCACGGCGCACTCCTCTCAAGCTACGCGCGACGAACGGCGTCGTCACGCCGAAGACCCCGGACGCCACCGCGGGAAGAGTCCCGAGTGCCACTCACGGGACGTAAAAGACCTGCACGTTCGCTGAAGCGCTGGCGAAAACGGCATGCAACTGCGGGACCGTCATAGAGCTCCTCTTAACATGGTTAGAAGTCGAAGCGTGTCACGGTCCGTGCAGGTTTCGCTGCCGCCAATGCCGGCGGAAGCCCTGGCGCGCAGTTGCTCCTCGACCTCTCCCCTGCTACGGGGAAGCTCGACGAATGGGGAGCTACCATCCGAAGCCTTGTTGCCATCGCCAACAAGGACGAACCAAGTCCAGCGGGGTCCCGGGTCGACTCTCCGATGGAGTCCCACGCACCAGCGGCGGGAGGACCGGTGGTGCCGTGGCCACAGTGCATTCGCCTCCTCCTCGCTCGGTATCGCGGATGTCGACGTGTCGCGACGTTATGGGTGACGACATCTCCATAGCGTCGTCCGACCCACGGACCCACTGTGACCAGCGTCAAGTTCTTCGGGAGCGAGCCCATGAAGACGCTCGAACCACTATTGAGCACCGGCGCGGGGCGTGCCACCTGTTAGACAGGTGAGCAGGGCCTGCTGTGAACCACCCGACACCGGAGAGCCATGGAGGTCTACCTTATGAGGTAGGTTGTCCGGCTTTTACCCGTGAGCTGCGGCAGTTCCAGTGGCCCACTCACCGCACTTTCAAACGTGACGTTGGTGAGAAGTACAACGGCAAGACCCACCCGTCAGAGTTCCTCAGCATCTACACCATCGCGATGCAAGCTGCCGGAGCCCGCGATGACAAGGTGCTTGCGAATTACTTTCCATTGGCTCTTCAACCCAACGCCATGTCATGGTTGATGCACTTGCCGGTAGACTCTATTTCCTCTTGGTCAGATTTGTGCCATGAGTTTGTTGGCGCCTTTACGGGAGGTCACCAAGCTCATGGCCAAGCAAGCGACTTGCACGTCATCCCCCACAAGGGAGGTGAGAGTCTGCGCAAGTACATACAGAGATTCAGCCGGGTACAGTACAATATCCCAGATGTTCACCCTGCCGCCATCATCAGCGCGTTCCATCAAAACGTGCGCAGCCGCAATATGCGCGAAGAGCTGGCAATGAACAAGGTGAAGGATGTGGCGGAACTCTACGTTCTTGCCGACAGATGTGCCCGGGCTGAACAGGGAAGGAAGTACCCCGACGAAGATGCCGGCGTGGAAACCGACTCTTCAGACGAGGATACTGCCGCCCCTGTGAAGAAAGGACGGCGCCGCAACAGGAAGCGCAAGGGTAAAGCTGTGATTGCCGTCGAGGAATCTGATGACGCCGACACCGCCAAGAAAACCAAGGCAGGTGACCCCGGCAAGGAAATTGCTGGATGTGTCGCCTGCCGAGCCTTGGCGGCTGCCGAGAAGTCAGGGAACTCCGACAAGCAATACTGCAAGATCCATTGCACCAAAGTCCATGACCTCTAGAACTGCCGACAGGTTGAGCTGCTTACTGAGAAGCAAAAGGCTGAATATGAGAGGAGGGACAAGGAGAAGGGCCAGGACGATGCTGAGGGGTCCATCAAGAAGCGTGACGGCCAAGTAGGCCGCCGCGGTAAGGTTAAATAGCAAGAAAGCCCTGCCGGGGGCCGCGACAAGAAGCCAGAAGATGATGATCACGAAGAGGACGACGAGTCCGGTGACCAAGAGTTTCAGAAAGCTACAGAGGCCATGTGCATCGATGGCGGTGCCTCGCTGCATACTTCTCACCGCCAGCTCAAACAGTGGGCGTGTGAGATTATAGCGGCAGAGCCGTCATTTGAAGCCCAAAAGCTGCTGAAGTGGTCCAGCACACCTATCATCTTTGACACCGAGGATCACCCTGATCGCACCACTACGGTCGGGTGCCTGCCATTGTTGGTTTCACCAACAATACGCAACCTCAAGGTGACGAAGATGCTAGTTGACGGCGGGGCCGGTCTGAACTTAATCTCGCCTGCCGTGGTCAGGAAGCTGCAGATTCCCGATGGAGACCTCGAAGAGACGGGCACGTTTCAGGGGATCAACCCAGGAAGGAGTCAACCAAAGGGGAAGGTCACGCGGCCTGTGACCTTCAGGAGTGATCTGAACTACAGGACGGAAAGGATCGTGTTTGATGTTGCCAAGATCCCCTTGCCTTACAATGGGATCCTTGGCCGCCCAGCGCTGGCCAAGTTCATGGCGACATCACACTACGCCTACAACACCCTGAAGATGACAGGGCCTGTGACGATCATCACCGTCCCCTCTAACAAGAAAGATGCGCTAATTTGCACTGACCAACTCTACCAAGAGGTCGTTGCAGCAGCCGACGCCACCAAGGCAGTTGCTCCTGCCACTGAAGCCCCGGGAGGGAAGAAGAAGAAGACCGGTGAGACCTCGAGCACCCACTCCGGCAAGTGCATCTCTTTAGAGTGTAGTGCTCCCGTCGAGGACGTGCCAGAGAGCTCCACCGGTAGGAACAAGAAATCCAGGGCCATGCCACCAGAGACCAAGAAGGTGTCCGTCAAGGAGGACAACACGGGAGGAGCTTTCACCATAAGCTCCGCCCTTGACGACAAACAGGAAGACGCGCTCATCACCTTCCTGCAGGCAAATGTCGATGTGTTTGCATGGCAAGCATCCGACATCCCCGGCGTTCCCAGAGAGGTGATTGAGCACCACCTTGCTGTCTGTCCTCATGTGCGGCCTGTCAAGCAGAAGGTCAGAAAGCAAGCTTTGGAACAGCAAGAGTTCATTATAGAGGAGATCCAAAAACTGGAAGCAGTGGGTTTGGTAAGAGGAGTGCTCCATCCAACGTGGTTGGCCAATCCAGTGGTAGTGCGCAAGGCAAATGGGAAGTGGAGGTTGTGTATTGATTACACAGATATCAATAAGGCTTGTCCCAAGGACCCTTTCCTATTGCCGCGCATCGACCAGATTGTTGACTCCACGGCTGGGTGTGATCTGCTGTCATTCCTCAACGCCTACTCCGGCTACCACCAGATCTACATGACGAGAGAAGACGAAGAGAAGACAGCGTTCATCACCCCATGTGGTACGTATTGTTTCATACGGATGCCTTTCGGGTTGAAGAGTGCTGGCTCAACGTTTGCAAGGGCGGTCCAGATTGGTTTTGAACCCCAGCTCCATAGAAATATGGAAGATTATATGGATGATATAGTGGTCAAAACCAAGAACAGGGCAACCCTCATACCGGATTTAAAAGAGACATTTGCAAACCTACGCAAGATCAACCTCAAGTTGAACCCTGAGAAGTGCGTCTTTGGCGTCCCATCGGGCAAACTTCTCGGGTTCTTTGTGTCGTAGCGTGGGATAGAGGCCAATCCAGACAAGATCAAGGCTATAGAGCAGATTGAGGCGCCCAAGCGGGTCAAGGATGTGCGTCGACTTGCTGGTTGCGTTGCCGCCATGAGCAGGTTCATCTCCAAGTCCGCCGAGTGTGCCCTTCCTTTTTTGAAGATTTTGTAAAAGGCGGGCCCGATGGAATGGGGACCAGAAGCCGAAGCAGCGTTACAAGATTTGAAGAGGTATCTTTCCTCCACGCTAGTACTAGTTGCGCCTAAACCACAAGAACCGTTGCTGCTGTACTTGTCGGCAACGAACCAGGTGGTCAGCGCCGCACTAGTGGTGCAGAGAGAAGTCGACGATGAGGTGATAGCAACAACAGAGCCTGATGCTATTGGTGTAGAGACGACGCGGCCAATTGAAGTGTTGCCAAGGAAGAAAATGATGCAGCACCCAGTCTACTTTGTTAGCTCCCTCCCACAGGGGGCTAGATCAAGGTACTCCGGTGTGCAGAAACTGCTCTTCGGCCTTCTTATGGCCTCGAGGAAGCTGCGTCACTACTTCTAGGCGCACGAAATCACTGTCGTCACTTGCCTCCCTCTACAACGGATATTGCACAATCCAGACGCAACTGGAAGGATTGTAGAGTGGGCACTGGAGCTGTCCAGCTTTGGCCTCAAGTTTGAGAGTACCTTGACGATTCAAAGCCGAGTCCTGGCGGAGTCATTGCAAAGTGGACCGCGATGCCTGATGAAGAAGCCCAGGAGACTACCCTCCCCGGCAAGGAGGTGAGTTGCGACTGGATCATGTACTTTGATGGAGCCTTCTCCTTACAGGGCGTCGGGGCTGGCGTACTGCTTGTCGCGCCCACCGGAGAGCACCTCAAGTACGTGGTCCAAATGCACTTCCCCAGGGAGGGGTCGACAAACAATACTACCGAGTATGAGGGGCTGCTTGCTGGTCTTAGGATCGCGGCAGACCTTGGAATCAAGAAACTCATAGTCAGGGGCGACTCGCAACTTGTCGTCAAACAAGTCAACAAAGATTACCAGAGCCCATTGATGAAGGCCTACGTAGATGAAGTGAGAAAGCTGGAAGAGTGTTTTGACGGTATACAGGCAGAGCATGTTCCCCGAGCGGAGAACGACATCACCGATTACCTGTCGAAGCGCGCTGCCCTCAAGCTGCCTGTGGAACCAGGTACCTTTGTGCTTCAGCTAACTCAGCCATCCGTTGATCCATCAACAGAGCAGAGCAAAAGAAGAAAATCAGGGCCCGACAAGTACTTCCCCGCCGAGCTCCCCGGAGCCGTCGGCAAAGATGTTGCCGAAGACGCTGACCCTGCTATAGGATGGTCAGCTCCGGTAGAGCGCCAAGCTCTTGCCGTGGATACGACCATTCCTATGATGGAAGAAATGCCTTTGGTCCTCGCCGTCGAGCCTCAGGCTCCGGCATGGGCACAACCTACCGTCCGATTCCTCCAAATAGGGGAACTTCCTGAGGAGCAGGAAGAAGCGGAGAAAGTAGCTCGTCGGTCGGCTATGTATCAGTTCGTCGATGACGTCCTATACAGAAAAAGGCCGAACGGTGTGAAATTGAAGTGTATCCCTTGAGAGGAAGGACTGGGGCTGTTGGCGGAGATACATGGAGGCATATGTGGATCCCACATAGGGGCAAGGGCCGTTGCCGACAAGGCATTTCGGCAAGGCTTCTTCTGGCCCACTGCCCTCCAGGATGCGACGACACTAGTCACCAAGTGTGAAGCGTGTCAGTTCCATTCAAAGAAGCTTCATCAGCCAGCTCAAGCCCTTCAAACCATTCCTCTCTCCTGGCCCTTCTCGGTCTGGGGGCTCGACATACTAGGCCCTTTCCCCCGCGCTGTCGGGGGCTTTGAGTACTTGTACGTCACAGTCGACAAGTTCACAAAGTGGCCAGAGGTGGAAGCAGTGAGGAAAGTGACAGCCCAGTCAGCCGTCAAGTTCTTCAAGGGGCTAGTATGCCGTTTTGGTGTACCCAACAGGGTCATCACCGACAACAACACGCAGATCACAAGCCGCACCTTCATGCAATACATCCAAGACCTCGGCAGCAAAGTCTGTTTCGCTTCCGTTGCTCACCCACGAAGCAATGGTCAAGCTGAGAGGGCAAACACTGAAGTGATGCGAGGCCTGAGAACAAAGACCTTTGACAGGCTGCACAAGAGTGGAAGGTGCTGGATTGATGAGTTGCCGACGGTTCTTTGGTCGATCAGAACAACGCCAAATCGAGCCACCGGCCAGACACCCTTTGCCCTGGTATACGGGGCAGAAGCAGTTCTCCCCACGGAACTCATATATGGGTCATATCAAGTGCTCGCTTATGATGAGCTTGAGCTAGAGCGACTGCGGCAAGATGACGCAACGCTCCTTGAGGAAGATCGTCTTCGGGCGGCTGTGAGAGCAGCGCGCTACCAGCAAGCCTTGCGCCGCTACCATAGCCGCAAGGTAGATGCCCGAAGCTTTGAGGAAGGCGACCTTGTTCTTCGGCGCGTTCAATTGGCCAAGAATACCAACAAGTTGACGCCAAAGTGGGAAGGCCCTTATCGGGTAATACGAGTCACCAGGCCCGGTGCAGTCCACCTGGAGACCGAAGATGACGTTCTAGTGAGCAATTCCTGGAACATCGAGCATCTTCGCAAGTTTTACCCATAAGGCGCGGCTTGCCGGGCCCCCCGGCAAGCCACCTTTTGTACAAGCCTTGCCGGCAAGGCATGTAACCCATTGTACAAAGCCAGGCACAGACCCTGAGCATAAATAAATGAAGCGTTGGCGCCCTAAGTTATAGCATGCATGCTACGTCGAGTCTCGTCCTTGGTTAGGGTTGATAGTGCTTAGCAGCGACTAACCCCTAGCTTAGAGGTCGAGTGTGCGTCTCTTTGTCCTTCCCTGTCTTCTTTGGTTCGCAGGACACATGAATATCCTTGCCGAGCCGCTTGGGAAGAAAAAGGGGCAAACCGGCATCCGGACCCCGGCAAGCCAGTATTGCTGGGGACTGCAAGAGCAAAGATTCACCCGCGGCAAACCAAGGTTGCCAGGGGCTGCAGATTCAGATAAGTTTTTCATCCCTTATCATGCATTTCATTATGGACTGAGGTATGTGAAACCTCGTCTTATCCTTAGGCTACCATGCTCCCGTAACTCCGGGCCCTAGGGCTTGTTCCTAGGACCGAGTTTGGTCGTAGTCGCGGCAGCAAAAGGGTGAAACAAGGGGCCTAAGCCCACCTCATCCCTGCCTCCGCCAAGGGCGTGAGAAAGGTTGAGCGAAGTGGGGGGACGGCAAGGCCTGTTGCCGGGCGAGAAAACGTTTATCTTAGAGATATCAACGATTTATTCCTTGTCATGGGTTCTACCCACAAACGAAAAACCTGGCAAACATCCCTTTTTCATTAAAAAACATCCCGTACAGGTATAGTTCATAGGGAATGGAAAACATGAACAAGGGGATTACAAGTTTTAAATTCGACAAGGGCCCGAAGGCTTACAAACTAAAAAGAGATAAGGTGCCCATAATCCCTTTCTTGTCCCTCTCCTCAGGAGGCAGGTCAAGGAGGCAAAAAGGGCAAAAGGGGCACCTAGGCGAGGTACGAGCAGCAGAAGGCGCCAGGAGAACATCCCGGCGGCCACCCCGACGAGAGGCTGGTGATGATGATGACGGTGGAAGAGCTGGAAGATGAGGCGGTAGGACCGGCAATAGCGACGAAGGTGTCGATGCCCGCGTACTCCGAATTGATGTCCCGCCATCCGCCTTCTTCGCCTTCCCCGCACCTCCTACGCCAGCCGCCCAAGGAGACGGCCCCGAGAAGTTTGAGGGGCTCGGTGCAGATGCTGCTGCTGCCAACATCGCCCCAGGACGACGGGACCGACACCTAGTCTGACCCGTCATCCTGCCGCCTATCACACTCGTCGTCGTTGTCGCTGTCCTCCTCGTCACTCTCGCTCGAGGAGGAATCTTCATCATCGGAGGAGCTCTCCACACAGCACTTTAGGCGAGTTCCAAGATCTCCAAAGACCTTGACGGAGAGCACGCCGCCCTCCATTAACTTGAAGAAAAGGACGAGCCCCACTGTCAAGCTATGGATACGAGCAAATGTTTTCCATCCCCGACGGAGATACATCACGTGAGGAGCAGGGAAGTCGATGCGGACCCGCGTGCCGCTGATCCCGCAACCCCTCATGTGCAGCCGCAGTGACCGTGGTGGATCCAGCTCCATCTCCCGCGCAAATGGAGTTGGGAGGCGAAGGCGACGACACGGTGGCCGGCGCAGCCTGACGAAGAATTGGCAGGGGTTGTGCCCAACGTGGCCCTCCATCGGAGGAGCCGCTGGCGGGGGCGAGGCCGGTGCGCCACCCTGTCCTCCTCTTCCCCGAGCACTGCGGCCTCTACCCCGGCCTCGCCCACGGCCTCGCCCCCTCCCCCTTCCCCTTGCGGACGACTCTATCACCGCGGGCGCGGGAGGAGGAGGGACGTGTTGTCGAGTGGCGATCCTTGCCGCCACCGTCGAAGGACCGGGATTCCCTTTCTCCATGGCAAGTGGGAGGAAGGAGCGGAAGCAGAAGGAGGGAGAAGATAAAAGAATGCGGGATGCCATCCCCCCTCCCCGCTCTTATAAAGGAACGGGGTTGGGGCTCAGCCGCCCCGCCCGGCCAATCAAGATACGGAAGGCGCAGGGAACCAGGACCGACCCGCTGCCCCAACCAGCGACGGCCCGGTTCCCCGCCTCCACCGTTTGCCACCCCAAGTGCATGGGGGACGTGTGGCCGGCGCACAGAACCGAGGTGACAAGTGAAGCAACCTCTCCCCACCCCGTGATCATGGGGAGTGGACGCCTTGAAGACCACGCCTCGGCCCCATTCAGTAAATGAGCCACTCCTCCACGCCTCCCTCCTTTTGAAGGGAAAGTGCGAGCCGCCCATTTACTACGATGTGATGGATGCCTGCGAGAACCGCCCCACGCATGCCGCCCACGTCATGCACACCCCTTCGCGCCACGCCAGTCGTGAGAGGTGCAGCGCGCGAAAAATCTTACCACGGTAAAAACCTCCCCGCCTGCCCGCGCACCGTTCTGGGCCTATCCCAACAACGCATTGCTCTTATGTGTGGCCCAGGCCCGGGGGCTCCTGTCGGTGTACAAAAAGAGGGGTACACTTTTTGTACCCCTATAACTGTGCACAGGCAGTCAGAGCCACGCCCGCGACCACAGCAAGCAGGGCAAGGGAGGTGAGCCAGGGTAAGACCAAAGCCCAAGGTGACTGGAACGACGCCAAGGCCAAGACCACGAAGAGCAGAGGGACGAAGCGGGTTCCCCCCGGCAAGACCCTTGTCGGGGCAGCCTCGGCAGCCCCAGCAAGATCCTTGCCGGGGTAGCTCGCCCCACACCATCGGAGTGAGTCGACCTTGAGCCCACGGCCTCTAGCATAATCTACTACACTGAGGCAAGGGATCGGGAGACACCTCCTTGATGGCATGCAAATCTTCGTCAAGACCATAAACATTCAAGATCAGATGAGCACTAGAAGACGACGACCCTTGGCAAGATCCCAGCCAAGGAAAACCATGAGACCCTCGGCAAGCGCATTGCCGGGGACAACAGCGAGCGCCGCGGCAAGACCCTTGCCGGGGCCCCGGCAAGGCCCTTGCCGAGGACATCAGCAGGGCCACCGTCAGGCCCGCGCCAACCAAGTCTCCACCGCCATTCGCATGCAGCTGCCGACCCAACTAGCTGGGCAGGCACCTGCGTGGCGGCATGCAGATCTTCGTGAAGACCCTGCCACCGCGCCACCACAGCTGCCTGCCTGCCTACATGGCACCGCACGCTCCGCTGGCCAGGGCGCGTGTCGACACAAGGAGGAGCAGCGATGGACGGGACGGACTTCGCCCCCGTCCCCGATAAAGCAAGAGGACACCTAAGCAGACGCATTAAATGCGCCTTGTCATGTAATGCGAGGGATAACCTCGCAACACTGTACCCTTTCCACCTCCTGTGTGCCACTGTGGTGCCCCCTTTCCCTATAAAAGGAGGCCCGAGGCGACCAGGAGGGCGATTCGGCTTTTTGGAGCTCTTCACGCCCCATAGCTAGCTGAAGAACACAAATATACATCCACCAAAGCAGGAGTAGGGTTTTACGCATCCTCGCGGCCCGAACCTGGATAAACAAACCGTGTGCTATCTGTTTGATCCGCTCATCCCTCAACCCCGCGCCCCGCTAACCGTAGTAGGGAGTCTTGTGATCCCATAGGTGTCGTTTCCACCAACAACGTCAGAGTAAGCCACGAGCTTAGTGCCGGTGTCGCGGTGGATCCGAAGACCGAGGTGAGTCGTGCCATGTAGATACCGAAGGATGCGCTTCACGAGCAAGAAGTGGCAGTCGTGGGGGGCATGCATGAAGGTACAACATAAGAGAGATCGGGCCGCGTCAACGTGATGTACTGCAGCGCCCCAGCCAAGCTGCGGTAGAGCGATGGGTCGTGGAAGAGCAGGCCAGTGTCGGTGGAGAGTTCAGCATGCCGGCACGGTCGAGGATCTCCAAGGTGTACTGTTCCTGGGAAAGGAACAAGCCACGCGCAGTGGTGATGACGTTGATGCCAAACAAGTGGTGGAGCACGCCGAGGTCGGTCATAGAGAACTCGCGGTAAAGAGCCTGGATGGCGGAGTCGAGCACCGCGCCCGAGCTGGCGGTGAGGATGATGTCGTCGACGTAGAGGAGCGGGTAGGTGAGGTGAGCACCCCACCGAAGGACGAAGAGCGACGAGCCCGCCCGCGACGCGACGAAGCCAAGGGTCCGTAGGTACATCGTGAAACTGGTGAACCACGCCCGAGGCGCCTGCTTGAGACCGTAGAGAGAACGGTTCAGCCGGCACACATGCAAGGGCGAGGTGGTGTCGACGAAGCCGGAAGGTTGGTGACTCTAGACCGTCTCCGCAAGGTGGTCGTGGAGGAAGGCGTTCTTGACGTCCAACTGATGTATGGGCCACGACTTGCCGGTGGCGATGCTCAGGACAGTCCGAACGGTGGCCGGTTTGACCATGAGACTGAATGTCTCGGCGTACTCGATGCCGGCCTGTCGCGTGAAACCGCAAAGCACCCACCGCGCCTTCTACCGGGCGAGCGTGCCGTCCAGATGAAACTTGTACCGGAAAATCCACTTCCCTATAACAACATTGGCACCTGCAGGACGAGACACTAAACACCAAGTATTATTCTGCATCAGTGTGTTATACTCCTCTAGCATTGCAGCATACCAGTTGGGGTCTTGAAGGGCAGCGCGATAGGAAGAGGGGATAGGACTGATGGAGGGCGTCGAGGCGTGAAGGGCCTTGGGCTGGGCAAAGCCGGATTTGCTGCGGGTGTGCATGCGATGAAGATTATCTGGTGGTGCAACCGGAACAACTCGTGGGGGTAGAGGGTGGACAGGTGGCGCGCATGGATGGGCTGCATGGGAGTTGTCCGAGGCGATGATTGGTGGAGTGGCGGGGGCGCATGCAGATCCAGGCATAGGCGCAGGTGAGCGAGGCACGTGGGGCGAGGAGGCCAGGAGGCTAGCAGGCATGGGTGGCGGGGCCCATGCGCTACCAGGCGTGGGGTGCACGGGGGTTGGCTGCCGAGGGTTTGACACAGGAGTGGCGTGCGTGGGTGGCGGGCCCCGCGGGCTGATCGGTGATGACCCACAAGTATAGGGGATCTATTGTAGTCCTTCAATAAGTAAGAGCGTCGAACCCAACGAGGAGCAGAAGCAAATGACAACCAGTTTTCAGTAAGGTATTCTCTGCAAGCACTGAAATTATCGGTAACAGATAGTTTTGTGATAAGGTAATTTGTAACGGTAACAAGTAACAAAAGTAAAGAAGGTGCAACAAGGTGGCCCAATCCTTTTTGTAGCAAAGGAAAAGCCTGGACAAACTCTTATATAAAGGAAAACGCTCCCGAGGACACATGTGAATTATCGTTAAGCTAGTTTTCATCACGCTCATATGATTCGCGTTCGTTACTTTGATAATTTGATATGTGGGTGGACCGGTGCTTGGGTGCTGCCCTTCCTTGGACAAGCATCCCACTTATGATTAACTACTCTCACAAGCATCCACAACTATGAAAGAAGAATTAAGGTAAACCTAACCATAGCATGAAACATATGGATCCAAATCAGCCCCTTACGAAGCAACGCATAAACTAGAGTTTAAGCTTCTGTCACTCTAGCAACCCATCATCTACTTATTACTTCCCAGCGCCTTCCCCTAGGCCCAAATAGTGGTGAAGTGTCATGTAGTCGACATTCACATAACACCACTAGAGGAAAGACAACATACATCTCATCAAAATATCGAACGAATACCAAATTCACATGACTACTTATAGCAAGACTTCTCCCATGTCCTCAGGAACAAACGTAACTACTCACAAATCATATTCATGTTCATAATCAGAGGGGTATTAAAATGCATAAAGGATCTGAACATATGATCTTCCACCAAATAAACCAACTAGCATCAACTACAAGGAGTAATCAACAGTACTAGCAACCCACATGTACCAATTTGAGGTTTTGAGACAAAGATTGGATACAAGAGATGAACTAGGGTTTGAGATGAGATGGTGTTGCTGAAGATGTTGATGGAAATTGACCCCCTCCCGATGAGAGGATCGATGGTGATGACGATGGTGACGATTTCCCCCTCCCGGAGGGATGTTTCCCCGGCAGAATAGCTCCGCTGGAGCCCTAGCACTAGTAGAAAATGGGCATATTGTCCCGGTTTGTAAGGGCCTTTTGTCCGGTTCTTGAACCGAGACTAAAGGGTCGTTACTAATGCCCTGACCCTTTAGTCCCGGTTCTAACCAGAACCGGGACAGATGGGCCTCCACGTGGCCTGCGTGCTGAGCCCAGGCAGGAGGGCCTTTGGTCCCGGTTGGTGGCACCAACCGGGACCAATAGGCATCCACGCGTCAGCATTTCTGTGGCTAGGGTTTTTGTTTTTTTTGAAAGGGGGGGGTTGGGGGTTTTGGGGGGTTAATTTAGGTATTTCATATATTGTGTTAGCTAGCTAATTAATAGAGAGAAGTGTCCTCTCTTATATATGTCCGTGCTTGGTCGACGGTACGTACTATACATACGAGAGGACTAGACACGCTAGCTAGCTAGCTAGTAAGCAAACGAAGGAAACAGAAGATCGTCATGAACATATATGCATACAGAGAGAAGTGATATCGACCACCTCTCCTTCTCCGAGAGATTGGTCGAACAACAAGTTCTCGTATATCTATCCGACACTACCGGCTACATATATACAATAATTATCTCTTACAACTATAATCTCCTAAATTACAGACGCATGGTCCACATAGTATTCTCCGTCTTCAGCGATCACGTGGTCAAGAAAGAATGCCGCCAATTCCTCTTGAATTGCTCGCATGCGATCTGGTGCTAGGAGTTCATTCCGCATCTGAAACATCTAATTTGAAGAAGGGGGTCAATACATATATATACGAATGAATGAAACTCAACACAAATGATGGTAATAAAATAAAATTGTTAATGTTGTTATTTACGAACTTCATATTGTTCGTCAGAGTAGCCCCGCTCATAGGTCGTGTGCTGAATGGACTCGCAGACGTAGTATCCACAGAAATCATTCCCTTGTTCCTGCCACAACCACTTTACAAGAAATAGAGGTCAATCAAACTGATAAGCAAGAATGCCAAATGGTATTGATGAAACTAGCGTTTGAATCACTAGGAGATGCGCGGAACATGCTACTATAGTACTTACTTTCGGGTGTCTAAATTGCAGCTCCTTCGGCAGTCCCGGAGCTTTTTTGGTGAATTTTCTCCAAACCCTGCCGGACAAAGAAAACAATTACTTGATATTATAAATGAACAAAGTTGCTGATATGGTGGATAATGATCGATTTAACTTACTTCTCGAGCATTTGAGTCATGTCCGCATACTCCTGGGGATCTTTTCGTCTAGAGTCCAAGATAGTTACTACTCCCTGCTCAAGCCTAATCTCTAGGAGAATATATTGGTAGCTGCACACGCATGCATAACTCATCAATTACATTACTATAACTTGGACTAATATATAAGGGAAACCGAATATGCACAAGACAGTAACACTCACTTGAAGTTGTAAGGAAAGAGTATTATATCTTTGTGTTCATTTATTTTGAATGATCGTAGCAAGTTGGCCTTGGTTTCTGCGGCATGAAATTTAACCTCAGTTGCATCTATGAGATATGTGTTAATGAACCCAATATCACCGACTTGTCTTTTCTTCAATTCGGCGATCTTCAATCTGCATAATTAATATAGTGAGGATAATTATAAATACATGCAATGAAAGAGCTGAGCTATATGGAGAGACTTAATGACAGAAGTAGTAGTACTTACAGACAGTAGCAGGTGACCGTTGCTTTATCGAGGGCCAATTGATCGAAAAACTGATAGAACTCCTCAAATGGAATAGGCAACAGATCAATTCCAACGAGGTCATGCTCCTTTTTAACTCTCACATACAAAGTACTCCTCCCCCAGACTCTCTGCAGATTTTCAAGTACCAATCATGCAATCTTCGCATCATCATTGATAGAGATCTTTCACCTTTGACGAGAGGCTTCCCGTACTCGTATCTGTGTATCTGCACGTCCATGAACTCATAATGTACATCGTCGGGCAGGTAATCTCCAAGATTGCTATAACCGGGCACCATCCTCGGATTGACGATGTCGCTAGGTACCTTGAGCGGGGGGCAAGATTGATTCCCTTGTTCGCCGAGCTGGGCAATTTGTTTCCCAGCTGTTTGTCGTTCTTTCATCCTTTGATCACTGACTGTAGTTCCCGACCGATCCGCTTCGGCCCATGTCTTTCCAATAATGCGCTCATAGTTGCCTTTCGGCGGAGACTTGGGTGGTTTTGCCAGGGCAGCCAGAGTGCGCTTCGCTTTCACCGGATCTACCTTCTCCTTCAGAGGTGGATGTCTCTTTGCTTTCAATCCTTGAAACCAGTCATCCACTTCGGTTCGCGCGATCTTCGCGTTCTCCTCCGGGGTCCTCTCGTATGGTAACTTCTCTGGAGTCTTCAGAGAAGGACCGAATCTGTATGTCCTCCCGCCTCTGGCTGTACTGCTAGATGTCGGCCGAGTAGACAGAGCGGCTGTCTTCTTTACTTGCTTACGAGGTGGAGGAGAAGGACTACGACGCGCCGGAGCAGCTGCCGGAGCGGCGGGTCTCTTCCGCCCTTGCTGACGAGGCGGAGAAGGAGGAGGCTGGCTGCTCGGGTGCACCGGCGCAGGAGGAGAAGGAGGCAGAGTGCCGCCACGCGCCGGAGAAGAAGCCGGCCGAGGGCCCTGATCATCACTCGCCGGAGGAGGATGCGGTGGGGGAGGCGGAGTGGCCTGACTCGCCGGAGGCGGAGGCGTCTAGTTCGAAAGGTTGATGAGCTCCTTCCGCCATAGGCATGGAGTCTTCAGAGAAGAACCCAGCCGAGTCTCCCCTTCTCCGGTAGGGTGGTCAAGCGGGAGGTCCTCAAATCCCTCCGTTATTTCATCCACCATCACCTTAGCATATCCTTCTGGAATCGGCCGGCAGTGAAAAGTTGCGCCGGGTTCATTAGGAAAAACAGAGCCAACAGCCGCCTTGACCTTCATATTAATCCATTGCATCATAAGGTGGCAATTTTGAGACTCCATGATAGCATCCACGGGATAGCTGGAAGGAGTCGTCAAGACATGCTCCGGCTGAAGCAGCTCGGTGGAAGCCACGCTGCTTCTCCGCTGAGATGGCGGGGTAGCTTCAGGGGAAGCTTTGGCAAGTCGTTTGCTGCGATTTGCTTCTCGTTCCTCTATCGCTTGTACCCTTGCTAGCAGCGCCTGCAGTTCGGTCTGCTGCACTTTCTTCCTCCTCTCGTGGCTTTTGTAACCACCTGCGTCCGAAAACCCAGCCTTCCGCGGAATGGAGCCTGGCGTGCCTCGTGTCCGTCCAGGGTGCTCAGGATTTCCGAGGGCCTTTGTGAGCTCGCCGTTCTCTCTGTCTGGAAGGAACGTCCCTTTCTGCGCTACATCGATATAGTACCGAAGCTTCTTCGAGGGTATGTCAAGTTGCTCGTCCGTCCAAATGCACTTCCCTGTTACATGGTCCAAGGATCCGCCAGCCCCGAAGAACCAAGTCCGGCAACGGTCTGGCCAGTTCATTGTCTCTGGTTCAATCCCTTTATCAAGCAGATCAGTCTCAGCCTTTGCCCACTTAGGCCGGCCGTTGACGTAGCCACCTGACCCCGTGCGATGGTGAAGCATCTTCTTCGTAGCATTTTTCTTGCTTGTCTCCGACATCTTCTTACTCTTATTCGATGTCTTGTGGGCCACAAATGCGGGCCATTGATCTCTGATCTTCTCATATTTGCCCTTGAACTCTGGTGTCTCTTCTTTGTCGACAAACCTTTTCAGCTCATTCTTCCACCTCCTGAATAGCTCTGCCATCTTCTTAAGAGCAGCAGACTTAATTAATTGCTCTATAACCGGCTTCTCTGGATCCTCCTCTGGCGGTAGGTTGAAATTTGCCTTCAGCTCCTTCCAAAGATCAAGTTTCTGCATATCATTGACATAAGACACCTCAGGGTCTTCTTTAGCTGGCTTAAACCATTGGTGGATGTTGATCGGGATCTTGTCCCTAACAAGAACCCCGCACTGAGCAGTAAATGCATCCTTCATCCGGATGGGTTCAATCGATAGGCCGTCGCGCGCGATTGCTGTGATTTCAAACCTTTCATCCTCGCGCAACTTTTTCTTCGGGCCTCGTCTCTTTACCGAAGTTGTGCTCGATCCGGAGGGCTAGAAAAAAGAAGAAAGACGAGAGTTAATTAATATGTGTACGTACCAAAACAATGAATGCATCAATTAGCTAGTCTCAGCACAGGCTTAACTAATATATTTACCTGGCAGGACTCTGTTCGGTCACCGGAGCCGTCACCCTGTTCTTCCGGACCTGCTTCTTCACCTTGCTATTCTTCCGGACCTTCTTCTTCACCCTGCTGTTCTTCCAGACCATCATTGTCGTTAAGTAAACACGACATGACATCACCTCCATCTAAGATTATGTCCTGCAACCTCTCTTATGCTTCCTCGTCTCGTCCGTGCTCCATTGTTTCTGCAAATATATATTACAACATGGCAATTATTACACAAGCATGACAGCACGTGGATATATTAGTTTGGGTGTACTCCTCGAGAGTTTTCACTGTCGAAGTTATCCAGGAGGGGGTAATATCGACAACGATGAGATACATACATGGGAAAATAATATTATCGGGGAGGGGGTATATATATCGACCCCCCCATGTGTTGAAGTTCTCGCGAGGGGGGTAATATCGACAACGATGAGATACATACATGGGAAAATGATGTTATCGGGGAGCGGGTATATCGACCCCCGCCCCCCCCCCCCACGTGTTGAAGTTATCGGGAGGGGTTTATATATCGGCAATGACGACATACGTACATGGGAAAATAATATTATCGGGGAGTGGGTATATTGGCCCCCCCACGTGTTGAAGTTATCGGGAGGGGGTATATATATATATCGACCCCCCTCGTATTGAAGTTACCGGGAGGGGGTAATATCGACAACGACGAGATACATACACGGGAAAATAATGTTATCGGGGAGGGGGTATATCGACCTCCCCACGTGTTGAAGTTATCGGGAGTGAAGGAGAAGAAGAAAGGAATAGCTAGAGGAGAAGATCGACGAAAAAAAAGAAGAAAAAAAAAGAGTAGAAGAAGAAAGGAATAGAGGAGAAGAAGAGAAAATAGAATATTCTACTTTCTCTTCTTCTCCTCTATTCCTTTCTTCTTCTCCTCTTATTTTTCTTCTTTTTTCTTCTTCTTATTTATTTCTCCTCTTCTTCCTCTCCCCTCTTCTTCTCCTTTCTTCCTCTTCTTATTTCCTTTTTCCTCTTAGTCTTTTTCTTCTTCTTCCTTCTTAAAAATACATGAAGTAGTATTGCCTAATTCATTGTTCATATGAATATACAAACATTTGCATATTTACAATAATTAATATCACCAAAAAAATCTATGAACAGAAAAAATCCTAATTTTTCTAAAAAAACTATCTTTTGCATATATACATGAACATATATATACATAGAGAACATATATATATATATATATATATATATAACAAGCATATATATGAAAAAAGGCATATGTATGAAAAAATGCTAGCTAGGGAGGGCGCCGGCCGGACCAGGAGGACCACGGGGTCGGCGGCGAGGATGGCGACGGGGCAGTGGGCCCGTGCTCCGGGGTAGGGGGAGCGGGCGACGGCGACGGCGGGCCGGGGCGGTGCGCGTCGGGGAAGGGGCCGGCGTGGGCGATGGCGAGGGCGGGCCGGGGAGGCGCGCGTCGGGGCAGGGACGCGGGCGACGGCGACGGGGGCGGGCCAGGGCGGCGCGCGTCGGGGCAGGGGCGCGGGCAACGGTGACGACGGGGGCGGGCCGGGGCGGGCGGCGGCGGGGCAGCCTGGCGGCGTCGGCGTCGTCGGGGGCGGCAACTGCAAGATGAGAGTGAAAATTTCCTAAGTGTGGACTTATATAGCAGAGCCTTTAGTCCCGGTTCGTGGCAGCAACCGGGACTAAAGGTGGGCATTAGTCCCGGTTGGTGCCACCAACCGGGACCAAAGGCCACTTTTCAGCAGCCCAAAGGGAGGGAAGCGGCGGCCATTGGTCCCGGTTGGTGGCACTAACCGGGAGTAAAGGGGGTCATTGATACCGGTTCGTCGCCACCAACCGGGACCAAAGGCATTGTGCTGCTGCACCCGCGTTGAAAGTTTAGTCCCACCTCGCTAGTTGAGAGGGGTGCGCAGTGGTTTATAAGCCCCACTGCCGCACCCCTCTTGAGCTTCTCTCCATTGCAGGCTTTCGGGCCTAATTGTCACTACTATGCCTGTGGGCCTACTGGGCCTCCTGCGGGCCTGAATCCTGGCCCAAGGGTGGGTTTCTAGTCGTATTCAGGTTGTGGGGGCCCAGTAGGTGGCACTTTTTTTGTTGCTTTATTTATTTTATTTTCTTTTGGTTTTTGCTTTATTTTTTAATTCCTTATGCTTTTAGTTTTAGAAAAATTATAAACTTTTGTTAGTGCCATTAGTTTTCAAATTTGAAAACACTTTTTTTGTTTTCTTTGTTGCTTTATTTATTTTATTTTGTTTCTACTTACAACAAAATACTTATTGTTGCTATTTTTATTTTTATTTCAGTTTTTTGTTTTGTTTTCTGCATTATTTATTTTTTTGTTTTTGCTTTATTTTTTAATTCTTTTTGCTTTTAGTTTTAGAAAAACTATAAACTTTCTGTTAGTGCCATTAGTTTTCAAATTAGAATAGTTAAAATTTGAATTCTTTGAAATTTGTGTGAATCACAAGTTTGTTGCCCTCTTGAGAGTGTTCTTGGTGAGAACATTGTTGACAAGGAGTGAACCGGGATTAATGGTATTACGAGGGCCAAACCATAAGACATTAAAGCATTTGAAATGAACTCTGAAAAAGTTGGCATAGCATGTGCATGTACAAAACGGAGAATGGTATCATACTCGTCTGTTACAAAGTTGGCATGGTATCATCATAATAGTTGCGGGAGAAAGTCTTCACTTTTTCTTCGCTTGTGTCATTTGCTTATTGCGCCGTAACCATGGATAATCTTCATCGTTTATCAGGATGCTTGGGTCAGCCTTGACTTTGAAGGGAGGAATTTCATGAAACTTTTCATAATCTTCAGACATGTCTGTCTTGCCCTCCACTCCCACGATGTCCCTTTTTCCTGAAAGAACTATGTGGCGCTTTGGCTCATCGTATGATGTATTCGCTTCCTTATCTTTTCTTTTTCTCGGTCTGGTAGACATGTCCTTCACATAGATAACCTGTGCCACATCATTGGCTAGGACGAACGGTTCGTCAGTGTACCCAAGATTTTTCAGATCCACTGTTGTCATTCCGTACTGTGGGTCTACCTGTACCCCGCCTCCTGACAGATTGACCCATTTGCACTTAAACAAAGGGACCTTAAAATCATGTCCGTAGTCAAGTTCCCATATGTCCACTATGTAACCATAATATGTGTCCTTTCCCTTCTCGTTTGTTGCATCAAAGCGGACACCGCTGTTTTGGTTGGTGCTCTTTTGATCTTGTTCAATCATGTAAAATGTATTCCCATTTATCTCGTATCCTTTGTAAATCAATACAGTCAAAGATGGTCCCCTGGACAACAAGTACAGCTCATCACAAACAGTGTTGTCACCTCTGAGACGTGTTTCCAACCAACTGCTGAAAGTCCTGATGTGTTCACATGTAATCCAGTCGTCGCACTGCTCTGGGTGTTTGGACCGCAGACTATTCTTGTGTTCATCGACATACGGGGTCACCAAGGTAGAGTTCTATAAAACTGTGTAGTGTGCTTTAGACCAAGAATGCCCGTCCCTACATATTATTGAGTCCGCTCCTAGCGTGCCTTTTCCAGTCAGTCTCCCCTCATACCGCGATTTTGGGAGACCTATCTTCTTAAGGCCAGGAATGAAGTCAACACAAAACTCGATGACATCCTCTGTTTGATGGCCCATGGAGATGCTTCCTTCTGGCCTAGCGTAGTTACGAACATATTTCTTTAGGACTCCCATGAACCTCTCAAAGGGGAACATATTGTGTAGAAATACGGGCCCCAGAATGACAATCTCGTCGACTAGATGAACTAGGACGTGCGTCATGATATTGAAGAAGGATGGTGGGAACACCAGCTCGAAACTGACAAGACATTGCGCCACATCACTCCTTAGCCTTGGTATGATTTCTAGATCGATCACCTTCTGAGAGATTGCATTGAGGAATGCACATAGCTTCACAATGGCTAATCGGACGTTTTCCGATAGAAGCCCCCTCAATGCAACCGGAAGCAGTTGCGTCATAATCACGTGGCAGTCATGAGACTTTAGGTTCTGGAACTTTTTCTCTAGCATATTTATTATTCCCTTTATATTTGACGAGAAGCCAGTCGGGACCTTCATACTGAGCAGGCATTCAAAGAAAATTTCTTTCTCTTCTTTCGTAAGAGCGTAGCTGGCAGGACCTTCATACTACTTCGGAGGCATGCCATCTTTTTCGTGAAAATTAAACCTTGCAGGTCCTCCCGTGCCTCAGGTGTATCTTTTGTCTTCCCATACACGCCCAAGAAGCCTAACAGGTTCACGCAAAGGTTCTTCGTCACGTGCATCACGTCGATTGAAGAGTGGACCTCTAGGTCTTTCCAGTAGGGTAGCTCGAAGAATATAGATTTCTTCTTCCACATGGGTGCGCGTCCCTCAGCGTCATTCGGAACAGCTAGTCCGCTGGGACCCTTTCCAAAGATTACGTGTAGATCATTGACCATAGCAAGTACGTGATCACCGGTACACATGGTGGGCTTCTTTCGGTGATCTGCCTCGCCTTTGAAATGCTTGCCTTTCTTTCAACATTGATGGTTGGTCGGGAGAAATCGACGATGGCCTACGTACACATTCTTCCTGCATCTGTCCAGGTATATACTTTCGGTGTCATCCAAACAGTGCATGCATGCGTGGTATCCCTTGTTTGTCTGTCCTGAAAGGTTACTGAGAGCGGGCCAATCGTTTATGGTCACGAACAGCAACGCCTTTAGGTTAAATTCCTCTTGTTTGTGCTCATCCCACGTACGTACACCGTTTCCATTCCACACCTGTAAAAGTTCTTCAACTAATGGCCTTAGGTACACATCAATGTCGTTGCCGGGTTGCTTAGGGCCTTGGATAAGAACTGGCATCATAATGAACTTCCGCTTCATGCACATCCAAGGAGGAAGGTTATACGTAGATAGAGTCACGGGCCAGGTGTTGTGATTGCTGCTCTGCTCCCCGAAAGGATTAATGCCATCCGCGCTTAAAGCAAACCATACGTTCCTTGGGTCCTTTGCAAACTCATCCCAGTACTTTCTCTCGATTTTTCTCCACTGCGACCCGTCAGCGGGTGCTCTCAACTTCCCGTCTTTCTTACGGTCCTCACTGTGCCATCGCATCAACTTGGCATGCTCTCCGTTTCTGAACAGACGTTTCAACCGTGGTATTATAGGAGCATACCACATCACCTTCGCAGGAACCCTCTTCCTGGGGGGCTCGCCGTCAACATCACCAGGGTCATCTCGTCTGATCTTATACCGCAATGCACCGCATACCGGGCATGCGTTCAGATCCTTGTATGCACCGCGGTAGAGGATGCAGTCATTAGGGCATGCATGTATCTTCTGCACCTCCAATCCTAGAGGGCATACGACCTTCTTTGTTGCGTATGTACTGTCGGGCAATTCGTTATCCTTTGGAAGCTTCTTCTTCAATATTTTCAGTAGCTTCTCAAATCCTTTGTCAGGCACAGCATTCTCTGCCTTCCACTGCAGCAATTCCAGTACGGTACCGAGCTTTGTGTTGCCATCTTCGCAATTGGGGTACAACCCTTTTTTGTGATCCTCTAACATGCGATCGAACTTCAGCTTTTCCTTTTGACTTTCGCATTGCGTCCTTGTATCGACAATGACCCGGCGGAGATCATCATCATCGGGCACATCGTCTGGTTCATCTTGATCTTCAGCAGCTTCACCCGTTGCAGCATCATTGGGCACATCGTCTGGTTCCTCTTGATCTTCACCAGCTCCCCCCGTTGCAGCATCACCGTATTCAGGGGGCACATAGTTGTCATCGTACTCTTCTTCTTCGTCGTCTTCCATCATAACCCCTATTTCTCCGTGCCTTGTCCAAACATTATAGTGTGGCATGAAACCCTTGTAAAGCAGGTGGGTGTGAAGGATTTTCCGGTCAGAGTAAGACTTCGTATTCCCACAATTAGGGCATGGACAACACATAAAACCATTCTGCTTGTTTGCCTCAGCCGCTTCGAGAAATTCATGCACGCCCTTAATGTACTCGGAGGTGTGTCTATCACCGTACATCCATTGCCGGTTCATCTGCATGTGTTATATATAATTAAGTGTGTCAAAAACCATTACAGAACATCATGAATAGATAATTAAGTGACCAAATTAATATAAGTTCATCATCACATTAAAACCAAAGTACATACATAGTTCTCATCTAACAACATATAGCTCTCCAGAGCATCTAATTAATTAAACCATACATTGAAACTATGTAAAACATTTCAATGCAAAAACAAACGCGATCATAATCGCAACCAAGGTAACAATTGATCCAACGGCATTATGATACCAAGCCTCGGTATGAACGGCATATTTTCTAATCTTTCTAATCTTCAAGTGCATTGCATCCATCTTGATCTTGTGATCATCGACGACATCCGCAACATGCAACTCCAATATCATCTTCTCCTCCTCAATTTTTTTATTTTTTCCTTTAAGAAATTGTTTTCTTCTTCAACTAAATTTAACCTCTCAACAATAGGGTCGGTTGGAATTTCCGGTTCAACCACCTCCTAGATAAATAAAATCTTGTCACGTTGGTCGGCATAATTTTCATAAACAATAAATGAACCAATAGTTATAAAGATAATATATACCACATCCGAATCATAGACAGGACGAGGGCCGACGGGGGCGGATACCAAAACCATCGCACTATATAAGATGCAATAATAAAAGTGAGAAAATGATACAAGTATCTATGTAAACATACAAGTAAGAATATTTTTCCATTCAGAAAGAAGATAAGAACAAGAGGCTCACCACGGTGGTGCCGGTGATGAGATCGGCATGGGTGATCGACGGCGGTGAAGACGGGGGTGGGGCATGACGGATCGCTAAACCTAGACAAATATTGAGGAAAATGGAGCTTGGATGTCGAGCTTGGAGAGGAGAAAGCTTAAGTAATGTGGCTCGGGCATTCCATCGAACACCTTGCATGCATAGAAGGTGAGCTAGAGCACCACCAAGCCCTCTCCCCCTCGGCCAGAAAAAACAGAGCAGTCTGCTCTGCTCTTGCGCGAGGGGGTATATATAGGCACCACCATTGGCCCCGGTTGGTGGCATGAACCGAGACTAAAGGGGGGCCTTTGGTACCGGTTCATGCCACCAACCGGGACCAATGGTGGTGGGCCAAGAGCCAGGCCCATTGGTCCCGGTTTGTCCCACCAACCGGGACCAAAAGGTCCAGACGAACCGGGACCAATGGCCCACGTGGCCCGGCCAGCCCCCTGGGCTTACGAACCGGGTCCAATGCACCCATGGGTCCCGGTTCTAGACTGAACCGGGACTAATGGGCTTACTCGGCCTGAACCTTTGCCCCCTCTTCTACTAGTGTAGATTGGTTCCGCCAAGGTTCCGCCTCGAGACGGCATCGCATCGTCCCAAAAGCTTAATTCCTATTTCTTTGAGGGCGAAAGACTTCATGTAGCAAAAGATGGGCACCAGAGGCCTGTCAGGGAGCCCACGAGACAGGGGGGTCTGCCCAGGGGGGTAGGGCACGCCCCCTCTCGTGGCCAGGGTGTGGGCCCCCTTCGGTTGATTCTTTCGCCAGTATTTTTTATTAATTCTAGAAAGTGCCTCCATGACGTTTCAGGACTTTTGGAGTTGTGCAGAATAGGTCTAATATTTGCTCCTTTTCCAGCCCAGAATTCCAGCTACCGGCATTCTCCCTGTTCATGTAAACCTTGAAAAATAAGAGAGAGAAAAAGCATAAATATTGTGACATAATGTGTAATAACAGCCCATAATGCAATAAATATCAATATCAATGCATGATGCAAAATGGACGTATCAACTCCCCCAAGCTTAGATCTCGCTTGTCCTCAAGCGTTAGCCGATATCGAAAAATATGTTCACATGTTTTAAGATAGAGGTGTCCATAAAATAAAATATGGACATGAGGACATCATGATCATTCTTTGAATAGCAACATATGTATATATTGTCACATGATTTCTTATGCTGAAGTAACAATCAATTCACAATGTAAAATATGAATCAAAAACTTCATTGAAAACTAGCAAACTATAATCTCAGTCATTGAAGCAATTGCAATTTATCATAACATCGGAAAGAGTCAATATAAGACCTTTTCAGAAGGTCCACATACTCAACTATCATTTAGTCTTTCACAATTGCTAACACTCATGCAATACTTATAGGTATGAAGTTATAATCGGACACAGAGAAAGATAGGGGCTTATAGTTTTTGCCTCCCAACCTTTTACCTCAAGGATAATATCAACGATAATAGTTTATGATAACTTACATCCAATTGGATATATATATCAGGATCTTTCCAACACAATGTGCTTGCCAAAGGATAAAGTGTAAAAAGGGAAGGTGAAGATCACCGTGACTCTTGCATAAGACATAAGACAAAAATAAAAGATAGGCCCTTCGGAGAGGGAAGCAGAGGTTGTCATGTGCTTTTATGGTTGGATGCACAAAATCTTAATGCGAAAGAATGTCACTTTATATTGCCACTTGTGATATGGACCTTTATTATGCAGTCCATCGCTTTTATTACTTCCATATCACATGATCGTATAAAGCTTTTTTTTTCTCCACACTAATAGATCGTACATATTTAGAGAGCAATTTTTATTGCTTGCAACAATGACAACTTACTTGAAGGATCTTACTCAATCCATAGGTAGGTATGGTTGACACTCATGGCAAAACTGGGTTGAAGGATATTTGGAAGCACAAGTAGTATCTCTACTTGGTGCAAAGAATTTGGCTAGCATGAGGGGGAAAAGAAAGCTCAACATGTTGGACGATCCATAACAATATACTTTATTTCGGATATAAGAAAACATAACCCATTACGTTGTCTTCCTTGTCCAACATCAACTTTATAGTATGTCATATTTTAGTGAGTGCTCACAACCATAAAAGATTTCCAAGATAGTATATTTATATGTGAGAACCTCTCTTTCTTTATTACTTCCTATTAATTGCAACGATGACCAAAACTATGTTTGTCAACTCTCAACAACTTTTATTCATCATACGCTTTATATGTGAAGTCATTACTCTCCACAAGATCAAGACGACACTACTAGGAAAATGCTTATACATAGAATTTTAGCAGTAGCGCCTGTTTGGAAGCCCACGCTACTGGTATGTACCAGTAGCATCGGCCAAAACAGGCGCTACTGCTACTGCATAGCAGCAGCGCTGGTTGGCGCGGGCCGCGCTGCTGTTTAGCGGGCCGCCGTGCCAAAAGGGCAGGCTACTTAGCTGTAGCGTGTGATGTGCCCCGGCGCTACAGCTAGTGGGCTTAGCAGGAGCGCTGGCCCATTGCCTGCGCTGCTGCTTAGCCCACTCCCTCCCCCGCGAGCTAGCCGGCCTGCTCACGCGCCTGGCCCCATCACTCAGCTCACTCACACTCTCCAGACTCCTTCCTCAATCCCCCGCGCGCCGCCGTCGACCCCTGCACGCCGCCGTCCCCCGCGCCGGCCCTCCTCCCTGCGTCGGCCTCCCTCGCCTGCGCCGGCCCATCCTCCCCGCCGTCCGCCCTCCCCCGCACCGGCCTCCTCCCCTGCCGGCCGCCCCAGCCCCCGCGCTGGCACTCCTCCCCCGCCGCCCCCCCCCCCCGCGCCGCCCTCCTCCCATGCCGGCCGCCCCCCTCGCGCCGGCCCTCCTCCACCGAAAGGTACATCCTCCTCCCTCCTTCCTCCTCCTCCCTAGTTTCTTTTGAACCCTATCTAGTTGAAAATTTTAGATTTTTAATCTTAATTTTTTAATCTTAGGAAAATGTAGTATGAAACCTAGCTAGTTAATCTTAGGGTAATGTAGTATGAATCTTAGTATAATGTAGGTTTTTAATCTTAGGTGTTTAATCTTAGTTGTTTAATCTTAGGATAATGTAGTATGAATCTTAGGATAATGTAGGTTTTTAATCTTAGTTGTTTAATCTTAGGTGTTTAATCTTAGTTTTTTAATCTTAGGATAATGTAGGTTTTTAATCTTAGTTGTTTAATCTTAGGTGTTTAATCTTAGTTTTTTAATCTTAGGATAATGTAGTATGAACCCTAGCTAGTTAATCTTAGGATCATATTTTGAACTATCACATTTGTTGTTATTTTTTTAGTAAAAACAATTATTCCTGGTATATGCAAATTTGAAGTGGATATTTTGAAGTGGATATATGCCATATTTTGAACATGTCACAATCTTAGTTGTTTAACCGAGTGGCCTATGTTTTGCCAGAATGTTGGTTCGTCCATGTTCTGGTAAATTTCAGGCGCTCGATATATCTTGCTTTTAGCAAAGGTCATGCCGAATTTTGCTAAGTGTTTATTAGTTTTGTTTTCATAATTAAGCATTTTTTCACGACGTCGATGATGCCTATCCCGCATCCTCGTCGTCGACTCGGTGGAGGAGGCCTGCTTCAACAGAGGGGCCATGTCCGGGACTGGGCTCCACCGGGCTGGTACTGGGTTGTGCTACCTTCCGGTGAGCGCAGCTTAGTGAGGAGCCAGCCCGTCATCGACCCGGAGCATCTTTGGTGGCGGTCACGTGGGCCTGCATCGGTGCAGAGGCTTGAGTCCCCCACGCAGGTGGTACAACAGCGTGTCACGGAGGAGGACGCGCACGTCCATCGCTACATGGTTGCGTTGGCAGACGGCAGGTTCTCCAATACCTGGCAGATTCTTCAAGGATCTCACCGGAGCTATTATCCTGTGATGGTTCCATCTCTTTGGGTGTCCACCGCCCGTGGCCCACTGAACCTAGAGGAGCTATTACACGAGATGCATTTGATAGGACATTATTAATTAACCATTATTCGAGATGTATTAGTGATATTATATGATGATCTTTGCTACAAACTACTATATATGTATTCGATGATGGATTATTAATTACCTATTAGTTATTTTCTTATTGAATGCATGCTAATTTGAAAGGAGTAATTTGTTTTATCTCTATTATGATTTAGTTTTGCTTATTGAATGCACGTTTGTTTCAACAATGAACATATAGGAAATGTCTGACGACCAAAGGGAATTCACTGTGTGTGAGTACTGCGAAGATGGGCGCGGTCTCTGCGACATGCCTCACCTGGAAGATGGTCGACGCTTCAGCATCAAGCTCTAGGAGACCTTCGATATTGAAACGGTACGCAATGACGACAAGTGTTTTTTGTTATTTTTGCATGACTTCTCTGCTTCTTCAATGTGTAATTTCCGTCTTTTACAATTCTACTAGCTTATCCCATGCCATGCAAGACGCTATGTCTTGGAGAAGATGGGTTTTGAAGATCATGAAAGCATGCAGACAAAGATAATTCACCTAAGGACCCATCATGGTTATGATTTTGCTATAAATCTATACAATTCTGTGAACTCATCCAATTTTGGTTGCCTGAATTGGGAAGCACTTTGCAAGGCGTATGATTTTCATGATGGTATGCTTCTCACCTTCGATCTTGGTGATCCTGACTTCGACGAAAAGAATATGACCATTTGGGTCCTTGTTGACACGCTTCCAGTTCTACCGCTGTGTGAGTTTCTCAAACATATTTATTAAGTAATTTATATTGTTTATTTCAAAATAGTTGACAGCTTATTTCATTGACAGCTTATTTTCATTCTTCAAAAAATGTACGGAAGATGGTAGACATAACCTACTACTACAATGATGAAGCACAATTAACTTATAAGGAGAAAGATGGTCTTATCGTATTTTTTATTGATCTTGAGAATTATAATAGCTATTATCGAATTCCTCAAAATTATGGTCAATATGTGCCACTAGTGCACGCGGTATGCTACGGTAACATCAATGGAGATAACATGGTAAGATTTTCTACTATTACGACATCCGTGCATCTTTTGCATAAATTCTTCTAAAACTAAACTACATTGCTAACTACAAAGTTATTACTATGTTTTAAAACAGAAAATCCTGATGGATTGTGTGCCTCATCTGATGTTGCCGAGAGCTCGCGTTGATGTTATGAGCTTACGACCACCACGGCCAGGTCAGCCAGAGTATCCACATCACTCCTGTCCATACCGTATTTCTAGAAGCGAGGAAGCCATGATAATAAATTATTGGAAAAAATGTTTCGACCATCATAGAGAGCTACTTGGAAGCAACATTGTGCATAGGCCAAGACTTGGAGACAGGATGATCTCTGTTCTTCATTATGGAGAGTCAATTTTCCTTAATGGAGAGTCAATGCCTATATTATTTTATTATATTTTACCTAAGAGAGGGTAGAGTAGGTCCTATGAGAGGAGTAGGTCCTAGGTAGAATGTGTTATTATGTGCTACAATGTGTTAAAGTTGATGATGATGAGGAGGAGTTGTGATTATGACTAGTGACCAACTTGTTATATGATGTCTCATTGACGAACATTGTTTGGTGGTGATGACTAGTGGTAATAAATATGATATTTAAACAGACTAGTTCATGATGAGTTGCTATTATATAAAAGATATATCTGTTTAAACATGTACATCGTCAAAATGCGAAAAAACATAAATTTTAGCAGTGGCGCGGGCCAAAATATTACCAGTAGCGCTTTCCAGAGGCGCACTACTAGTATCTGAACATACCAGTAGCGCTGTCCTAAACAAGCGCTACTGCAACAAAATAGCTGTAGCGCCGTAGTAGTAGCACGGGCGCTCCCGCTACTTGTAGCTCAAAAACTAGCGCTATTGGTAAGGTTTTCCCTAGTAGTGCGATCTCTTTATTTCTTTTTATTCTTTCTTTTTTCTTTTATTCCCTCAAGATCATAGCAAGATAAACAAGCCCTTGACTGAAAACTAATCTTCATTATATATAGCTCACGGACTTGATTACATAGAGGAATCATAAAGCAAAACTCTAAACTAGATCACACTAAAAACTTTATTCTACTAGATCAAGATATTACCAAAAGGATCGAACTAAGAAAAATGGTAAAGATAGGAGTGTGATGGTGATACGATACCGGGGCACCTCCCCCAAGCTTGGCAGTTTCCAAGGGGAGTGCCCATACCCATGTGTTTATGTCTCTTTCTTCAGAGGTGGTGATGTGATATTTTTGGCGATGATGCCCCTTATGATATGATTCTCTTCCTTGAGCTTATTGACTTGCTGCTTGAGATCCATTATTTCCTTACAGAGCTTACCCATGACGGTTAAAGTTCCTTTCACCCATGGATGCTGCATAGCTGCGGGAGAACAAGTAACACTCTTTTTCATATTTTCATAAGAAAGGGATCTAGCATTGGAAGGGATGGCCGAATTTGGAATTGCTGAGCTCTGGAGTTCCTCCATCACAAATCTGGCTTGGAGATGAGAGGTAACTTCTTGGTCTTCCTCCATGGCATCTATCCTTTTCAAGTTGGCCTCCATATCTTCCTCAGTTGATGGCCCAAAGTGATCGGCATCGCTGTTTGCTTTTGGCCACGGTGTCGGGTGAGATACCCGGCTCTCCCTGACTGACTCTTGAGAAGACATCTTGATCTAATCTGCGGAAGAAACAACTTAAAACAAAAACAGAGGATTTTCTCGTGGTACGATGGTCAAAACCTTCGGGGGATTATATAATGAATTTTTACCGACCAAAAGAAGTATCATGCAAGAAAACGGAGTCTGGAGGGCACACGAGGTTTCCACGAGGCAGGGGGCGCGCCCAGGGGGGTAGGGCACGCCCTCCACCCTTGTGGATGCCTAGTGTCCCTTTCGGACTACTTCTTATTTTCCTATTTTTCTAAATATTCCAAAACAGAGAAAAAATGTTGTTAGAACTATTTTGGAGTCAGTTTACTTACCGTGCCACATACCTATTCCTTTTTGGGGTCTAAAACGTTTTGGAAAGTGTCCCTTATGTATTCCTCCGGGGTTACGGTTTCAATAACATTGGTTTCAACATTTATGGGATTACGTGAGATATAATGTTTGATTCTTTGACTGTTCACCACCTTTGGATTTGTGCCTTCGAAGTTATTGATTTTTATGGCACCGGAATGATAGACCTCCTCGATAACGTAAGGGCCTTCCCATTAGAGAGAAGTTTTCATGCGAAAAATCTTAAACGAGAGTTGTATAGCAAAACATAATCACCTACATTAAACTCACGCTTTTTTATCCTTTTGTCATGCCATCTTTTAACTTTTTCTTTAAACAGTTTGGCATTCTCATAAGCTTGGTTTCTCCACTCATCAAGTGAGCTAATGTCAAATAGCCTCTTCTCACCGGCAAGTTTGAAATCATAATTGAGCTCTTTAATGGCCCAATATGCCTTATGTTCTATTTCGAGAGGTAAGTGACATGCTTTTTCATAAACCATTTTATATGGAGACATACCCATAGGATTTTTATATGCAGTTCTATAGGCCCATAACGCATCATCAAGTTTCTTGGACCAATTCTTTCTAGATCTATTAACAGTCTTTTGCAAAATTGATTTAATCTCTCTATTACTCAGTTCTACTTGGCCACTAGACTGTGGGTGGTATGGAGATGCGATTTATGATTAACATCATACTTAGCAAGCATTTTACGAAAAGCACCATGAATAAAATGTGAACCACCATCAGTCATTAGGTATCTAGGGACTCCAAACCTCAGAAAAATAACTTCTTTAAGCATCTTAATAGAGGTGTTATGATCAGCACTAGTAGTTGGAATAGCATCTACCCACTTAGTAACATAATCAACAACAACTAAAATATGTGTATACCCATTAAAGGAAGGAAACGGCCCCATATAATCAAAGCCCCAAACATCAAATGGTTCAATAACAAGTGAATAGTTCATAGGCATTTCTTGACATCTAGTAATATTACCAATTCTTTGACATTCATCACAAGACAAGACAAACTTATGTGCAGTTCTATCTCCAGCATGGTGTCCTCCATAAGCCTCGGAGTGACACTTGCGTAGGATCTGTTACTGTTCATGCTCAGGTACACAACGTCTAATAACACCATCTAATCCTCCTTTATAAAGGTGTGGATCATCCCAAAACTAATGTCTTAAATCATAGAAAAACTTTTTCTTTTGCTAGTATGTGAAACTAGGTGGTATAAATTTAGCGACAATTTAATTAGCATAATCAGCATACCATGGAGCAGTATGAGAAGCATTTATGACAGCCAATTGTTCATTGGAAATCTATCATCAATAGGGAGTGGGTCATCAAGAACATTCTCTAACCTAGACAAGTTGTCTGCAACGGGGTTCTCAGCTCCCTTTCTATCAATGATATGAAAATCAAATTCTTGTAGTAGGAGAACCCATCTAATAAGTCTAGGTTTAGCATCTTTCTTTTCCATAAGATATTTAATAGCAGCATAATCACTAGCATCACACATAATTTCAAATGGTAAATTCCAATTAGGTGGCTGAACAATAGGTGCAGAAATCAAAGCTTTCTTAAGTATTTCAAATGCTTCTACACAATCATCATCAAAGACAAAAGGAACAACTTTTTGTAACAGATTAGTCAGAGGCCTAGAAATTTTTGAGAAGTCTTTAATGAACCTCCTATAAAAACCGGCATGACTAAGGAAACTTCTTATACCTTTGATGTCCTTGGGACATGGCATCTTTTCAATAGCATCAACTTTAGCTTTATCAACTTCAATACCTCTTTCAGAAATTTTATAGCACAAGACAATACCTTCATTAACCATAAAGTGGCACTTCTCCCAATTCAAGACAAGATTAGTTTCTTCACTTCTCTGCAAAAATCGATCAAGGTTGTTGAAGCAATCATCAAAAGAAGTTCCATAAATGGAAAAATCATCCAAGAAAACCTCAACAATCTTTTCACGAAAATCAAAGAATATAGCCATCATGCATCTTTGAAAGGTAGCAGGTGCATTACATAAACCAAAAGGCATACATTTATAAGCAAAGGTACTGAAAGGGCAAGTAAAAAGTGGTTTTTTCTTGATCCTCTTTAGATACAGGTATTTGAGAGAAACCAGAATAGCCATCTAGAAAGCAAAAATGTGTGTGTTTGGATAATCTTTCTAGCATTTGATCAATAAAAGGTAAAGGGTAATGATCCTTTTTAGTAGCTTTATTTAATTTGCAGAAATCAATTACCATCCTATAACTTGTAAGAATTCTTTGTGTGATCAATTCATCTTTATCATTAGGAACAACAGTAATACCTCCCTTCTTAGGGACACAATGGACATGACTTACCCACTGACTATCAGGAACAGGATAAATTATACCTGCCTCCAGAAACTTTAGTATTTCTTTTCTTACCACTTCTTTCATCGTAGGATTTAACCGTCGTTGGTGATCAACAACCGGTTTAGCGTATTTCTCCAATTTTATTTTATGTTGGCATAGAGTGGGACTAATGCCCTTAAGATCATCAAGAGTATATCCAATAACAGCACGGTGCTTCTTTAGAGTTTTCAATAATTTCTCTTCTTCTTGCTCTGAAAGGTTAGCACTAATAATAACATGATATATCTTCTTTTCATCAAGATAATCATATTTAAGAGTATCATGTAATAGTTTAAGCTCAAACACGGGATCACCCTTGGGTGGAGGAGGATCCCCTAGAATTTCAACAGGCAAGTTGTGTTTCAAAATAGGTCCCTGTTTAAAGAATACTTCATCTATTTCCCTTCTTTCATTCATAAACATATCATTTTCATGGTCTAGCAAATATTGTTCTAAAGGATCATTAGGAGGCACGACAATAGAAGCAAGACCAATAATTTCATCTTTACTAGGCAATTCTTTATCATGGGGTTGTCTATGAAATTTAGCAAAATTAAAATCATGAGACATATCCCCTAAACCAATAGTAACAATATCATTTTTGTAGTCTATCTTAGCATTAACAGTATTCAAGAAGGGTCTACCAAATATAATGGGACAAAAGTCATCTTGTAGGGAACCAAGAACAAGAAAATCAGTAGGATATTTAACTTTCCCGCACAAGACTTCAACATCTCTAACAATCCCAACTGGTGAAATAGTATCTCTATTGCCAAGCTTAATTGTAACATCAATACCTTCTAACTCATCAGGTGCAATATCATGCATAATTTCTTCTTATAAAGAATAAGGTATCGCACTCGCACTAGCACCCATATCACATAAGCCATGATAGCAATGATCTTCTATTTTAACAGAAATAACAGGCATGTGTACAACAGGTCTATGTTTATTTTTAGTACCGGGTCTAACAATCCTAGCAGCTTCATCACAGAAGTAAATAACATGCCCATCAATATTATCGGTCAAGAGATCTTTAATCATACCAATACTAGGTTCGATTTTAATTTTCTCAGGGGGTGTAGGTGCTCTAGTGTTACTCTTACGAACCACAGCTGAAGCTTTAGCATGATCCTTTATTCTAGCAGGGAAAGGTGGTTTCTCAATATAAGCGGTAGGAACAACATGATCAACATTATAAGTGATAGTTTTTTCTTCAAATTTAATAGGTTCAACTACTTTTACTTCAATGGGGGGATGATATTTAAACCACTTCTCCTTAGGGAGATCAACATGAGTAGCAAATGATTCACAGAAAGAAGCTACTATCTCAGAGTCAAGTCCATATTTAGTGCGAAATTCATGAAAAGCATCAGTATCCATCAAAGATTTAACACAATCAAACTTAGGTGTTATACCTGACTCCTTACCTTCGTCGAGATCCCAATCTTTAGAGTTGCGTTTAGTTCTTTCCAATAAATCCCATTTGAATTCAATAGTCTTCATGATAAAAGAACAAGTACAAGAAGTGTCGAGCATGTAGCGATTATTGGGAGAAAGCCAAGTATAAAAATTTTGAATAATAATTTCTCTTGAGAGCTCGATCGGGGCATGAATATAACATTGACTTAAGCCTCCCCCAAGCTTGTGCGATGTTTTCTCCTTCTCGAGGTGAAAAATTATATATATAATTACGATCACGATGAACCAGATGCATAGGATAAAAGTTCTGATGAAATTCCAATTACAATCGGTTGTAGTTCCATGATCCAATATCATCACATAGCCTAAACCATGTCAATTCCTTTCCCTTCAAAGATAAAGGGAAGACCTTCTTCTTGATAACATCCTCGGGCATACATGCAAGATTAAATAATCCACAAACTTCATCCACATAAATTAGGTGCATATCGGAATGTAATGTTCCATCTCCTGTAAAAGGATTAGCTAGCAGTTTCTCTATCACACCCGAAGGAATTTCAAAGTAAACATTTTCAGTAGGTTCAGTAGGTTGAGGAGCAACTCTTTGCTCTACCGGTTGGGGTGAAGATACCCCTAACAAGCCCCTCAAAGGATTACTTTCCATACTAACAAGTGACAGTAAATTTCAGCACACTATATAAATTTTTCCTTACCAAATTCCACTTACCAAAGGTGCTTCACTCCCCGGCAATGGCGCCAGAAAAGAGTCTTGATGACCCACAAGTATAGGGGATCTATCTTTCAATAAGTAAGAGTGTCGAACCCAACGAGGAGCAGAAGGAAATGACAAGCAGTTTTCAGTAAGGTATTCTCTGCAAGCACTGAAATTATCGGTAACAGATAGTTTTGTGATAAGGTAATTTGTAATGGGTAACAAGTAACAAAAGTAAACAAGGTGCAGCAAGGTGGCCCAATCCTTTTTGGAGAAAAGGACAAGCCTGGACAAACTCTTATATAAAGGAAAACGCTCCCAAGGACACATGGGAATTATCATTACGCTAGTTTTCATCACGCTCATATGATTCATGTTCGTTACTTTGATAATTTGATATGTGGGTGGACCGATGCTTGGGTGCTGCCCTTCCTTGGACAAGCATCCCACTTATGGTTAACTACTCTTGCAAACATCCGCAACTACGAAAGAAGAAATAAGGTAAACCTAACCATAGCATGAAACATATGGATCCAAATCAGCCCCTTACGAAGCAACACATAAACTAGGGTTTAAGCTTCTCTCACACTAGCAACCCGTCATCTACTTATTACTTCCCAATGCCTTCCCCTAGGCCCAAATAATGGTGAAGTGTCATGTAGTCGATGTTCACATAACACCACTAGAGGAAAGACATCATACATCTCATCAAAATATCGAATGAATACCAAATTCACATGACTACTTATAGCAAGACTTCTCCCATGTCCTCAGGAACAAATGTAACTACTCACAAATCATATTCATGTTCATAATCAGAGGGGTATTAATATGCATAAAGGATCTGAATATATGATCTTCCACCAAATAAACCAACTAGCATCAACTACAAGGAGTAATCAACACTACTAGCAACCCACAGGTACCAATCTGAGGTTTTGAGATAAAGATTGGATACAAGAGATGAACTAGGGTTTGAGATGAGATGGTGCTGGTGAAGATGTTGATGGAGATTGACCCCCTCCCGATGAGAGGATCGATGGTGATGACGATGGTGACGATTTCCCCCTCCCGGAGGGATGTTTCCCCGGCAGAACAGCTCCGCCGGAGCCCTAGATTGGTTCCGCCAAGGTTCCGCCTCGAGACGGTGGCGCTTCGTCCCGAAAGCTTCCTTCCTATTTCTTTCAGGGAGAAAGACTTCATATAGCAAAAGATGGGCACCGGAGGCCTGCTAGGGGGCCCACGAGATAGGGGGGCGCGCCTAGGGGGGTAGGACGCGCCCCCACCCTCGTGGCCAGGGTATGGGCCCCCTTTGGTTGATTCTTTCGCTAGTATTTTTTTTAATTCCAAAAAATGCCTTCGTGAAGTTTCAGGACTTTTGGAGTTGTGCAGAATAGGTCTCAAATATTTGCTCCTTTTCCAGCCCAGAATTTCAACTGCCGGCATTCTCCCTCTTCATGTAAATCTTGTCAAATAAGAGAGAAAAGGCATAAATATTGTGACATAATGTGTAATAACAGCCCATAATGCAATAAATATCAATATCAAAGCATGATGCAAAATGGACGTATCAATCGGTGCGGGGTGGGGCGGCCGGATTGGCTCGGGGACGCGCACAGGAGGGATACGCACGGATCCCCATGGCTGGTATGAGGTAGGTGCGCAGGGAACGGGGTGGATTAGGTTGGGATTTTCTGTGGCCAAGGGAGGGGTGGAGGAGCGTGGGTGATAGGCAGAAAAGTAGGGGAAAACGCTCTCGTCGAACGTAACATGCCGCGAAATAATGACCTTGCGAGTGGATAAATCAAGACACCTGTAGCCCTTGTGCTATAGAGGATATCCAAGGAAAACACAATGAGAAGAACAGGGAGCGAGTTTATGTGGACTAGTGGCCATGGTGTTGGGAAAACACAAACACCCAAAGGTATGCATGTGGTCGTATGTGGAATGCTGGCAAAGAAGAGCGAAGTGAGGCGTGACGAAGTTGATTGCCGAGGAGGGACGGCGGTTGAGGATGTAGGTGGCGGTATGGAGCGCTTCGACCCAAAAAGGGGGTGGAAGGTGTGCGTGGATGAGGAGGACATGGAGAACATTGTTGGTAGTGCGTATGAGGTGCTCGGCCTTCCCGTTTTGTGGTGAAGTGCGTGGACAAGATAAACGGAAGGAAGCACCATGTCTAGAGAAGAGCTCACGCAAGGAAGAAGTGAGGAACTCACCATCGTTGTCGCATTGCATACATTGAATCGTGACGTGAAATTGTGTGAGAACATACGCGAAGAAGCGAGTGATGGTGTCAGCTATGTCGGATTTGTTACGCAATGGGAACGTCCAGGAGTAGTGTGAGTAGTCATCGAGAAGCACTAGGTAATACTGAAAACCAGAGAAGCTATGCACCAGCGAGGTCCACAAGTCACAATATATTAACTGGAAAGGTGCACTTGTTTTAGTAATAGAATGGGAAAAAGGCAGCCGGGGCTGCTTGCCTAGTTTACATGATGAGCAAACCGATGTGCTAGGCGTATCTTTATTACAATTGAGAAGAAAATCACGTGCTAGGATGGAAACTGATTTATTACTAGCATGCCCTAAACGAAGATGCCATATGTCATCGGTGACGACGGAGAGCACTCCTTGGACGCCGGAGTTGTGGAAGAAAGGATAGAGGTCCCCATGGCTATTGGACCTCATGATTAGCTTCCCCGTGGCTAGGTCCTTCACGGAAAAACCAAACGGGTCAGAAGTGATGGAGCAAAAATTATCTTGAGTGAAACGACGTACAGAAATCAAATTCTTGATGATTGTAGGAGAAAGTATGTCATTCAATGTAAAATTATAAAGAGAGGTAGAGCTTACGGCTGTGATGGGGAGACGAGACCCGTTGCCTACTAAGATGCCAGAGGAATAGTTTGCACTAGAAATCACCTGACAAATATGCATATATGCAATATTTTTGGTCATATCCAAGGTAGTCATGTCCTCATCACGAGGTGAGGAGGTCTGTCTTACCAGCAACGTGCGACATAGCGCCCGTGTCGAGAAACCAGTCCGGCATGCTGCTGCTGCATGGAGAGGCCCTGGAGAGCAGCGTACAACTGTTTGTACTGCTCCCAGGTGGGCCCGCTCGAGGATGACGACGGTAGAGGGTAGGCCCGATGAGGTGCAGGAGGGCGTGGGCCTAGGACGCTGGCGGCGTTCGGCGCGGCCCAAGGGGGGCGTGGTGCAGGCAGGCCAGGGAGGAGGGCACCGTAAGGGGCGAAGAAGCCGGTCGGGGCCTGCGGGGCGGTAGGAGCGGTGCTGCACCCAGCGGGAGCGCCACCAGAGGACAGGCCGCGGCCACGACCGCGCCCATGCCCACGCGAGCTGCTACCCCTGTCGCTCGTTGGAGGTGCAGCAGCGCCCTTGTCCTTGTTGGTGGAGTCGCCGCCGGATCCGCGATCAGGGGAAGGAGAGGAGCCACCACTCGGCCCGTGCCCGATGGTGAGCGTAGCGGTGGGGAGTTCTGGACGGCCTTCCAGCCGAGCCCGCTCGTTGGCAGAGATCTCCTCCATGAGGAGGCGAGAGCGGGCCTGCATGAAGGTGGGGAACGGCGACTGCATCGGGAGGAGCGTCGCCATGATCTGGAACTTGCGGTTGAGGCCGCGAATGAGCTGCAGCGTGAGCGCCTGATCGGAGATGTGTTCGCCGACGTCCTCGAGAGTGTCGGCCAGGGACTTGAGCCTCCTGCTGTACTCGGTGACGGAGAGGTCGCCCTGGACGAGGTTCCGGAACTCGGCGCCGAGGATTGATGGGGTGGCCCGGCTGGTTGTCCTTGAAGAGGACATGAAGCTGGGTCCAGATGTCGTAGGCGGAGCTATCCGGAGACGCCACCACGTCCATGAGCTCCTCGGCGACGACGCCGTGCATCCATAACACCATGGACAAGTCGTCGTTGCACCACACGGTGCTCTGGCCGAGCGGCTCGGTGGCGGCGTCGAGATGGTGCTGAACCTCGTGCTTGCAAGCAATGATGTAAAAGAGTTGACGTCAGCGCGAGTAGTTACCAGACTCAAGGTGAAGTTTGGTGGTGAAGTAGTGCGCGATGGAGGGCGGGAGTCCAGCAGTGGAGGAAGGACCGACTTTGGAGCGGCCCGGGCCGAGATGGGGGACGATGGCACTGCCGGGGCCGCCCAGCCTGAGGCGTGGGACAGGGGTGCTGCCGGCGGTGCGGAGAACGCCCGCGGCCGGCTGGACAGAGGGCGCCGTTTGGGGTGCCGAGGTGGACGAGGAAGCGGCTGCGACGCCGTCAGGGACGGGCATCTTGCCCAGATCGCCGAGGTGCGCATGGCGTGGCGCGCGTGCAGCCGAGGTGGTGGCGACCGTGGCAGCGGGAGCTGCCTGAGAAGGGGCAACCGCAGCGGGAGCTGCCACGGCGATGGGGACGGCGGCGAACGGAGCGGACGCCGGCGCGTCGAAGTCGGCTGAGCGGGTGCGGCGAAGAAGACGATGCATGGCGGAAGCGTTGAGAGAGAGGAAGGATCGGAGATACTGGTATCTGATACCAAGTTGAGTTATGCAACACTCACACACTGCTTCTATTTATCCATCGGGGGTACATATATACTGTTTACATGAGAGGAAGCAGTGAGAACGTGGGAGAGTACAACGGCATTAGCCGGTTAGCGCTACCATGCAGGAGGAGATAAGCAGGAAGTGCATGCGGCTGTTGGAGACGCGGATGACGCGGATTGCATGGCTAGCCACGTGACGAGCGGGACGTGGGCACGTTCCAACAGGAGGAACAAGGCCGTGCTCCATTGAAAAGCACGTCCAGCGCTGCCGCGGGCCTCCGCAGCTGTCCATGCTTGACAAGTAATAGCACTTCCTTCCCAAAAATTACAGCTCGAAAATGTTTTTCCTAGTTAATTTTGGCTTGTTTTGGGTGCAGGTATGATGCTGGTGGCGAGGGAGCGTGCTTGAAGAGATACACCGACCCCTCCTTCAGAGCCCACTCTGCACAGCATTAGCGTATCTTGCATGAAACCAAACCAGACATTCAGAGTTCAGACATCCATTCGAACCATCCTGCCGAGGAAGCCCACCATAAAAAATACTCCAAGTAACGCTTCTTAAATTTCCCTAGCCCATTTTTCCCTTTTTTCAGCTTTCCTTCTCAGTGTTCATCATTCTTTAGCATTCAAATTAACTTGCCATTTGAGACTCCTGCAGAATCAAAACGCTCCGACAACCAAAATATCAAAACTTCATCGGAAGAATCAGGCGTCAAATGCACAACTTCCACAATAAAGATTCATCAGAAGAGGAAGCATCGGAAGCAAACATGTCATCTTCAGCTGATTCGCCTGAAACATCAAACTCCGAACCGCCATGCCCTACTGCAGTACTAGCGAACAAGGAGAGGAGCAGTGACCTCCTTGAGAGGACCAGTTCGATCGGGGCATGGCTATCTCCAGCTGCAGCCTGTACTTATGTGAGTGACATCATAGAAGGCAATGCTGATAGATCTACCAGCCACATTGCCACAAATTCTCGTAGTGCCCATGTTGACTTCACCGCCGCGAGGGCCGAAAGATCGCTGAGGAAGCTCTCTGTCAAGAAGCACCGTGACCCGTTGACCGAATCCTTCCGGAACATGGCTAAGTAGCTGCTGCTCGAGAATGAATCGACAGAGAAGTTTGGTAACAACGAACTACTGCATTCTGAAGACGCACCTGATCCGAATGAGGTTGCATTTTATACCAAAAGCACTGGGGACACTCAACGACAGTCGACCTAGGAGCAATCCAGCTATGAAATAGCTTCTCCACCTGCATCGTCGAAGAAGCAAGCAGCGGTACCACCGATCGCAACCTGAAAGGGGACCAATCAGTGTATCTTGGCTACCAATCCGATATTCAGCTATGATGCTTCTGTGCATGGTTTTCACTTTCAGTTTCAGAATTTTTTTGCACCAACCAAAATTCAACTGTGATCCTTATGATTTCGGTTTGCATTTCGGCCAAAGGGCTGAAATATTCACTTGAATTCAATTAAATATTTGATTTTTTTGAGAAATATTTGAATTCATGTACACTACTCTAATTACTGAAATATTTTGACCAAAATGTAAATATTTAAGTGCCTACTGAAATCAGTGACATTCAGTAAATTTCATCGAAATCTCACTGAAATTGAAAGCCATGCTTCTGTGCCGGACAGTGAACAGTGCCATTTACATGGACTGCATCCTGCTGGGATTATCAGCTAAATAGTGCAAGCAAAAAACTAAAACTCCTGCCTGAACTTCATGGTGATATCACCTGTGATTGCAATGGCTATCAGTCAAGGTACATAATGGGTATGTGATTGCATCGCTTGAACTTAGAATACTCAAACCAAAATTACCACGATAAACCGTGTAGCTAATGACAATTCATTTCAAGCTATCTGAAAACATAAGACTGGAAAGATACAGGTAAGGATGTTCATGCTGATACCACCCACCAAGACGTAGTGTGTGGAGATATATTTCTCGATAAGGAGCCTCAAGAAATTGGTCATCAAGAAACATTTAGAAAAGCTCGGAAACCTCATGCACTACGTTGCTCCTGTCCCTCGCTTCCTCCTGCTGCACACGCTAGTTTAATTTCGTGTTGGATTTCTATACATGTGTGTTCTTCTGGCTTGCCGCGGAGGTGTGCCACAGCCCTGCTCCCCGCAGCATGACCTCGCTGATTTTGTTAATTCCAACTTTGGTATGTACGTCTGTACACCTGCAGCAATTCAGTTTTTCCTGGTTTTTAATATAAACTCACACGGTCAGTTACATGTTCAACCTCCGACGCGCAACTGGATATGTCGCAACCCGCACAGCTGCAAGAGCATAGGGCACGCTGCATCATTTTGTACTGGGCGATCAACCATCTGCTGAAGCTCTTTTTCCGGGTAATCATTGTCACCGTCTCTGTATGGGGACCTATACTCTTCTTTCCCCCCTCAACAATCCCGGTCTTCTCTCTGCTGAACTCTATTGTGGGTGTGTTGGCAGAGGAGATCCGAAGACATGCTCTGTGATGGCAGCCTCTGCAAGCTCCACCTCTGGAGCCGTGGAATCTTCACATCCAATGGCGGCATGGATTCTGGTGAGACTAGAGAGATGCTCAATGCCAAATTCAAAATCTCCATAAAGAAACATCGTCTCTAGAGCGTTGAAGTGGAGCCGAAGCCCCCGCAGCCGTGGCATGGCTCCTCGATCAAACTGCAGCTCATTGCCACCAGCCTTGCATGTGAACCAGAACACCTTAAGACACGGAAAGGCTCCACTGGAAATTATCACCCTTCTTCTTTGTCTTCTGGAAGATGAGTGCGTGTCCGTCATGGCAGCGACAGGTCCTGTAGATACTAACTTGAGAAGGATAAGATGGGGCGCGGACGCGATGATACTCAGACCTTGCTCCCCCAATTGACTAATTTCAATATTCAAGTGGGTGACACAGGGGGCCATACAAAATGCAGCACTTCCCAAGATTGCACCAGATATGGTCAGCTCAAATCTTGGCAACTGGTACGGACACAAGTCCAGTTGGCCAACCAAGTCACAATCAAGACAATGCAGAGATAGGGATTGAAGGTTAGAGTGTCCAACCGCCCTGAGGAAATCGACAATGGCACGTGCACTGTCCATAGATGGGTCTAACCCGTCAAAGCTCAAGCCAAGGACCCTCAACCTCTCCGACTGAACCGGCAGCTCTACCACCTTATGGAGTGACTCGATGTCGTTGACACGGATCGTTGATACTTCTCGTAGTCCTTTCATTATAGGGATATCACTTAGCATCTCCACAACATCTTCAATCAATAGGCATACCATCCTTTCCAATCAAACTATAGATGCAGGCAGATTTCTCAGGTTAATGTGCCTGACATCCAGCGTCTCCAAGTGCTCCAGCTATCCAATTTCGCCTGGTAATGTATGGATAGCAGCCCCTCTCAGTCCCAAGTATCTTCGCAGAATCAGCCCTCCAATGCCTTTCAGATGGTGGCTTCTCAAATTACCATTATCTTCCACATCGAGTACTCGTAGAAATTTGAAGGTTCGTAGAACAGGCTTCCCTTTTGAGCATTTTTATGGTACCCTATACTGCTGAAGCGGGAGGGACCAGTATAACTAAATCGGACCATTGATTTCCTGAGGGTAGGATAGGCATCAAAATTAAGGCGATATGTTTTCTTTTTGCCACGGGCCTTGGTTTGAGCCCATTTTGTACGCACACCCAGTTGCGCTACTCGATTGATTCGCCTCCTTCTCCCTGTCGCCCGCCGCTCGCCTCCTTCTCCCTACCGTGGGCGCCGCCGCCAGTCGCCGCCACTCTCCCACGCTCCAGCACAGCCCTGCTCCTGCGGCCGCCACCAGTCGCCGCCACTCTCCCACGCTCCAGCACAGCCCTGCTCCTGCGGCCGCCACCAGTCACCGCCACTCTCCCACGCTCCAGCACAGCCCTGCTCCTGCGGCCGCGCCACCCTAGTCGACGTAGCTGCTTCCGCCCTTGTATATCCACGCTCGTCGTTGTGGACCTCCCCGGCGCGTCTGTATCTCGACGTGGTGAGGATTACTCTTGTGAACACCACACTAGAATTGGCATGTCTTCAGTTCATGGACAAATCATGTTGAGTACTGCTGCATGATGGAAAAAATCACAGTTAATTAGATCCTGCACGATGGGAAAAATCATAGTTAATTAGATCCTGCAATACACGCTTGTCAAAAGAAATGTTCTTACGGATGGCATTGTTGTCTGGTACATGGTGTTTATCAGTGGGTAATTTGTGCTGGATAGTAGTTTTGATCATTTCATGATTTTTCTCCCATTTTAATTTGGGGCTTAACATTGGGGGGGGGGGGGGGAGTGTAGCCACAGTTTATAAGTGTACAATTGTTTTGTGCTATAATTCTTATGCCTGTGTACTGCTGTCTATGAACGTCAAAACATCATGGCTCAGTTTTGGATGATAACAAAAATAGTACCAAATGTTGTTCAATGACATACTGGAGTATATGTAATGTTTCTATTTGATTATATACGCAAGCATTGTTACTGATGCATTTTGATTTTCTTGTTCATACTTTTAGCACGACATACTAAGGTATCTTATTCTTCGTACTAAAACGAGTTTTAGTTTCACAACTGGAATTGAAATAAGTTAGATTTGATTCTTTATTAATTGCAGTGTTTGACATGGAATATGGGAGTGCCACCCTGGAGGACATTGCAGAATATGACACGGTGATCAGTCAAATTTTTGGCAGCAAGGAAGAAGGTTACAATTACTATAATGCATATGCTCTGTCAAAGGGTTTTGGTGTTAGAAAGGAAGAACTGACTAGGAAGTCGGACACGAACATAGATTTTCGGCGCCTCTATGTCTGCTCTAAAGAAGGATATCGGGCGAGGAAGCACTTTGAGAAAACTAAACGGGTGCGAACTCCTAGGCCGCTGTCACGTTGTGGATGTGGCGCTCGGATGGAGATCGAGCTTCGTATGGATAATGGTGAATGGTTTGTAAAAGATTTTGTGGACGAACATAACCATCCACTCGCTAAGCCTGAGCAGACAACTTACATAAGGTCACATCATGGGCTGAGTGACGTGCAAAAGGCTGATGTCATTGAGTATGGAATTGGTGGCCTTCGAACACATCAAATAATGGAAGTAATGGAGAAGGATAGTGGTGGTTTCAGCAAGGTAGGCTTTATTCCTCGGGACCTGTATAATTTTGTTGCCAAGTACAAGAAGGAAAGGATAGAAGGCCGTGATGCCGAATTTGTGCTCCATTATATGGCAGCCTGAAAAGACATGGATGGCGATTTTTTTACAAGTACACCACTGATAGTGAAGGGCATCTGCTGAATATCTTTTGGGCAGACGCACAGTCTCGGATTGACTACGATGCCTTTGGTGGCGTCGTGATCTTTGATAGCACTTACCGTGTGAACAAATACAACCTGCCATTTGTCCCCTTCATAGGAGTGAATCACCATCATAGCACGACCGTGTTTGGCTTTGGTATTGTCTCAGCTGAGACCGAGGCATCTTTTGTGTCGTTGCTTGAAGCATTTTTGGAGTCAAAGCAGCAGAAACATCCTAGATCAGTAATCACCGATGGTGACCATGCAATGGCGAAGGCGATAGCGGCGGTTTTCCCAATACAGATCACCGGTTGTGCAGCTGGCACATCGAGCAAAACATGATACGACACCTACGGAAGCAAAAGCTCAAGGATTTTAGGAAATTTGTTTATCACATCTAGGATGTCGATGAGTTTGAGAGACGTTGGGTTGAGTTTAGGGTGGATTATGATATCTCTGAAAAAGATGCTTGGATTATGAGGATGTACGAGCTGAGGAAGAAGTGGTCTAGAGCCTATACAAAAGGTAGATATTTCCTTGGCATGCAGAGAATTCAGCGTAGCGAAATCCTAAACTCTAGGCTTCATAAGAATCTAGATAGGAGAATGTCACTTGTTGATTTGCTAGAGCACTCAGATCACTGTTTATCGCGTATCCGCAAGAATGAGGCCGAGTTGGATGCTACAGCTTCACTGACAGTACCTTTTACTGAATTAACAGCTGATCCACTTGAGAGAAGTGCTGCTCTGATTTATACTCCAGTGATGTTCAAGAAGGTAAAACATCAAATCATGCAGTTGTCAAAATGGGAAGTAGCAGAAGTGACCAAGAATGATGCTTTTGTTCTGTATACAGTTGCTCGCAAAGAGAGTAGGCATGTGACGTATGTTGTGAGGTTTGTCATGGCAGGCCCGTTGCTTCAGAGTGTGAATTGCCGTTGTGTGAAGATGGACTCAGAGGAGATCCCGTGCGCACACATTTTTTCTGTTCTAAAATACCTTGGCTTAGTCAGCATTCCTAGGTGTTGTGTCTCAAGAAGATGGACGATGGTAGGCAAGTCCGCATTTGACTCAGAGAGAAATGGTAATATGCATGATTGGTCTGAGCGGATGGATCGTTACCATGAACTCCGCAACATTTGTAGTCTGTATTTATTCAAAGCTTCAAACAGTCAGGAGACGTCACAAAAGGTGGTGGATTTTCTCAAGGGTATTATAGCTGAAGGCGGCGAAGATGATGGGAAAAATGAGGCGGCATCACTGGGCCCTCTTCCAGCATATTTTTCAGGGTCAAGCCAAGCATGTCCAGGAAATGTCCGGAATCCAAAAATAATTAAACCGAAAGGTGCTCCATCCAAGACATCCAACAAGAGGTGGAAGCCGTTTAACGAGATTTGGAATGAAAAAAATGTTGCCAAGAAGTGAATTTTATTTTTATAATTCCTAACTTTTATAATGCCAAAATTGTATGAATTGATTTTTTAGTGGTGGTGCCGCTCATGTACTCGTCTACTCATACTACTGATGCATCTCTGAAACGATTGTTTTGTTGCGTTGTGTGGCAGAAGATTTATTGTGCTGGTGTTTCCTTAATGATTTATCTTTCCGCATGAAGGTCATTTTATTGGGATTAGGAAGTGCATATGTCATTTATATGTTTGATGAGACTAGTAAGCGTGTTCATATGATCTCGGGAGTCAATTTCTAATTTCTTGGGTGAGTTATATATTCTGTTCTTGAGCTAAAAAGTTGGCTATGGCGGTATCTGGACGGATGGTTGCACATGTATGCAAAGTATACACTGAAAAGGAGGCAATATGTGAATATCACAAAATGAATTATTGTTTTGGGCTACAGATAATCAAAAATAATTACATGCAAAATATAATAATGTCCATAATGGGATTCGAACCCATGACCTTGAGGATATTAGTGCACAACCTAACCAGATGAACAAAAAAAATTCATGTAACTTTTTCAGATATATTTTTATTTATGTCACTTCAGGTAGCTCGCAATAAGAAAATAGGAAAATATTATTACTAGGGTCGCAAGTTATTTTGTACAGATAATTTCAGTCACCTAATATCCCTCTCTACATCCTAAAAATAGGAAAAAGTTTGGGCTCATTTGGTTGAGTTGGAAAAAAATGCCTTTGAGACTTGACCTCCGGCAGACCCGAATGGTCCTGTTTGCACAAGATGTACGTGATGGCATGCATGAAATGACACCAAATTTTGCCGGCATGTGTGCATGCCCAATCTATACCCCCACGCATGATTTGGACGAAAACGGACACCGAACGCACGTTGCGTCACGTCCGGGCAGTGTTTTAGGGTTTTTTTACCGGGAAAATCCTAGAAAATGCATCGAACGTCGGGAATCAACAAAAATTGGCATGCATTCTTGCCATGGTGATGTGAGGGTGTGGAAAAAGTTTGGGCTCATTTGGTTGAGTTGGAAAAGAAAATGCCTTTGAGACTTGACCTCCCGCAGACCCGAACGGTCCTGGTTGCACATGATGTACGTGATGGCATGCACGAAATGACACCAAATTTTTTCGGCATGTGTGCATGACCAATCTATACCCCCACGCATGATTTGGACGAAAACGGACACCGAATGCATGTTACGTCACGTCTGGGCAGTGTTTTAGGGTTTTTTTACCAGGAAAATCCTAGAAAATGCATTGAACGTCGGGAATCAACGAAAATTGGCATGCATTCTTGCCATGGTGATGTGAGGATGTGGAAAAAGTTTGGGCTCATTTGGTTGAGTTCACTAGTAGAAAAAGGACCTAATGTGAGACACATTAGTCCCGGTTCGTTTTTGGCCTGGTACTAATGGTACCATTAGTGCCGGTTCGAACGGCTATGCATTAATGTCGGTTCGTGTTGAACCTTTAGTACCGGTTCGTGCCACGAACCGGTGCTAAAGTGGTGGTGGCAGGCTGGCGTCAGGCCGGGGCCCCATGATCACCTTTAGTACCAGTTTGTGGTACAAACCGATACTAAAGGGCTAACCTTTAGTACCGGTTCGTGCCATGAACCGGGACTAAAGGGGTCTGACCTATAGTCCCGGTTGGAGACACAAACCTGGACTATAGGGCAATTTTCAAACTCTACCCCTCCCCCCTCCCCTCCCCATGTATCACCATTTCAGTTTTGAAAAAATCAAAAGAAAATGATAAAAACTTTAGAAAATAAAATCCTTCAAGAGGTAGTTATATTACTACATCTACTAGTTAGGAAAATTTGAAAACTTAAATTTGGACATGTTTTGCAAAAAGCGTAGGGAAAATGTAAAACTGCTATAACTTTTGCATATGATGTCGGAAAAAAACATATAATATATCAATAAATTCAGCATGAAAATCCGCATCCGATATCAAAGCATGATGCAAAATGGACGTATCAACTCCCCCAAGCTTAGACCTTGCTTGTCCTCAAGCGGTAGCCGATATCGAAAAATATGTCCACATGTTTAGAGATAGAGGTGTCCATAAAATAAAATACGGACATGAGGACATCATGATCATTCTTTGAATAGCAACATATGTATATATTGTCACATGATTTCTTATGCTGAAGTAACAATCAATTCACAATGTAAAAATATGAATCAGAAACTTCATTGAAAACTAGCAAACTATAATCTCAGTCATTGAAGCAATTGCAATTTATCATAACATCAGAAAGAGTCAATATAAGAGCTTTTCAGAAGGTCCACATACTCAACTATCATTTAGTCTTTCACAATTGCTAACACTCACGCAATACTTATAGGTATGAAGTTATAATCGGACACAGAGAAAGATAGGGGCTTATAGTTTTTGCCTCCCAACCTTTTACCTCAAGGATAATATCAACAATAATAGTTTATGATAACTTACATCTAATTGGATATATATATCATGATCTTTCCAACACAATGTGCTTGCCAAAGGATAAAGTGTAAAAAGGGAAGGTGAAGATCACCGTGACTCTTGCATAAGACATAAGACAAAAATAAAAGATAGGCCCTTCGCAGAGGGAAGCAGAGGTTGTCATGTGCTTTTATGGTTGGATGCACAAAATCTTAATGCGAAAGAATCTCACTTTATATTGCCACCTGTGATATGGACCTTTATTATGCAGTCTGTCGCTTTTATTACTTCCATATCACAAGATCGTATAAAGCTTATTTTTTTCTCCACACTAATAGATCATACATATTTAGAGAGCATTTTTTATTGCTTGCAATAATGACAACTTACTTGAAGGATCTTAATCAATCCATAGGTAGGTATGGTGGACACTCATGGCAAAACTGGGTTGAAGGATATTTGGAAGCACAAGTAGTATCTCTACTTGGTGCAAAGAATTTGGCTAGCATGAGGGGGAAAAGCAAGCTCAACATGTTGGACGATCCATAACAATATACTTTATTTCGGATATAAGAAAACATAACCCATTACGTTGTCTTCCTTGTCCAACATCAACTTTATAGCATGTCATATTTTAGTGAGTGCTCACAACCATAAAAGATTTCCAAGATAGTATATTTATATGTGAGAACCTCTCTTTCTTTATTACTTCCTATTAATTGGAACGATCACCAAAACTATGTTTGTCAACTCTCAACAACTTTTATTCATCATACTCTTTATATGTGAAGTCATTACTCTCCATAAGATCAATACGACACTACTAGGAAAATGCTTATACATAGAATTTTAGCAGTAGTGCTTGTTTGGAAGCCCACGCTACTGGTATGTACCAGTAGTGCTGGCCAAAACGGGCGCTACTGCTACTGCATAGCAGCAGCGCTGGTTGGCGCGGGCCGCGCTGCTGTTTAGTGGGCCACCGTGCCAAAAGGGCAGGCTACTTAGCTGTAGCGTGTGATGTGCCCCGGCGCTACAACTAGTGGGCTTAGCAGGAGCGCTGGCCCATTACCCGCGCTGCTGCTAAGCCCAGTCCCTCCCCCACGAGCCAGCCAGCCTGCTCGCGCCCCCGGGCTCATCACTCAGCTCACTCACACACTCCACACTCCTTCCTTAATCCCCCATGCGCCGCCGTCGATCCCTGCATGCCGCCGTCCCCCGCGCCGGCCCTCCTCCCTGCGTCAGCCTCCCTCGCCTGCGCCGGCCCCTCCTCCCCGTCGACCGCCCTCCCCCGTGCCGACCTCCTCCCCTGTCGGCCGCCCCAGCCCCCGCGCTGGCTCTCCTCCCCCGCCGCCCCCCCAGCGCCGGCCCTCCTCCCATGCCGGCCGCCCCCCCTCGCGCCGGCTCTCCTCCACCGAGAGGTACATCCTCCTCCCTCCTTCCTCCCCTCTAGTTTCTTTTGAACCCTAGCTAGTTGAAAAATTTAGGTTTTTAATCTTAGGAAAATGTAGTATGAAACCTAGCTAGTTAATCTTAGGACAATGTAGTATGAAGCTTAGTATAATGTAGGTTTTTAATCTTAGTTGTTTAATCTTAGGTGTTTAATCTTAGTTGTTTAATCTTAGGATAATGTAGTATGAATCTTAGGATAATGTAGGTTTTTAATATTAGTTGTTTAATCTTAGGTGTTTAATCATAGTTTTTTAATCTTAGGATAATTTAGTATGAACCCTAGCTAGTTAATCTTAGGATCATATTTTGAACTATCACATTTGTTGTTCTTTTTTTTAGTAAAAACAATTATTCCTGGTATATGCAAATTTGAAGTGGATATTTTGAAGTGGACATATGCCATATTTTGAACATGTCACAATCTTAGTTGTTTAACCGAGTGGCCTATGTTTTGCCAGGATTTTGATTCGTCCTTGTTCTGGTAAATTTCAGGCGCTCGATATATCTTGCTTTTAGCAAAGGTCATGCTGAATTTTGCTAAGTGTTTATTAGTTTTATTTTCATAATTAAGCATTTTTTTCACGACGTCGGCGATGCCTATCCCGCATCCTCGTCGCCGACTCGGTGGAGGAGGCCTGTTTTAGCAGAGGGGCCATGTCCGGGACTGGGCTCCGCCGGGCTGGTACTGGGTTGTGCTACCTTCCGGTGAGCGCAGCTTAGTGAGGAGCCAGCCCGTCATCGACCCAGAGCGTCTTTGGTGGCGGTCACGTGGGCCTGCATCGGTGCAGAGGCTTGAGTCCCCCACGCAGGTGGTACAACACCGTGTCACGAAGGAGGACGCGCACGTCCATCGCTACATGGTTGCATTGGCAGACGGCAGGTTCTCCAATACCTGGCAGATTCTTCAAGGATCTCACCGGGGCTATTATCCTGTGATGGTTCCTTCTCTTTGGGTGTCCACCGCCCGTGGCCCACTGAACCTAGAGGAGCTATTACACAAGATGCATTTGATAGGACATTATTAATTAACCATTATTCGAGATGTATTAGTGATATTATATGATGATCTTTGCTACAAACTACTATATATGTATTCAATGATGGATTATTAATTACCTATTAGTTATTTTCTTATTTAATGCATGCTAATTTGAATGGAGTAATTTGTTTTATCTCTATTATGATTTAGTTTTGCTTAATGAATGCACGTCTGTTTCAACAATGAACATATAGGAAATGTCTGACGACCAAAGGGAATTCGCTATGTGTGAGTACTGCGAAGATGGGCGCGGTCTGTGCGACATGCCTCACCTGGTAGAAGGTCGGCGCTTCAGCATCAAGCTCCAGGAGACCTTCGATATTGATACGGTACGCAATGACGACAAGTGTTTTTTGTTATTTTTTGCACGACTTCTCTGCTTCTTCAATGTGTAATTTCCATCTTTTACAATTCTACTAGCTTATCCCATGCCATGCAAGACGCTATGTCTTGGAGAAGATGGGTTTTGAAGATCATGAAAGCATGCAGACAAAGATAATTCACCTAAGGACCCATCATGGTTATGATTTTGCTGTAAATCTATACAGTTCTTTGAACTCATCCAATTTTGGTTGCCTGAATTGGGAAGCACTTTGCAAGGCGTATGATTTTCATGATGGTATGCTTCTCACCTTCGATCTTGGTGATCCTGACTTCGACGAAAAGAATATGACCATTTGGGTCCTTGTTGACACGCTTCCAGTTCTACCGCTGTGTGAGTTTCTCAAACATATTTATTAAGTAATTTATATTGTTTATTTCAAAATAGTTGACAGCTTATTTCATTGACAGCTTATTTTCATTCTTCAAAAAATGTACGGAAGATGGTAGACAGAACCTACTACTACAATGATGAAGCACAATTAACTTATAAGGAGAAAGATGGTCTTATCGCATTTTTTACTGATCTTGAGAATTATAATAGCTATTATCGAACTCCTCAAAATTATGGTCAATATGTGCCACTAGTGCACGCGGTATGCTATGGTAACATCAATGGAGATAACGTGGTAGGATTTTCTACTATTACGACATCCGTGCATCTTTTGCATAAATTCTTCTAAAACTAAACTACATTGCTAACTACAAAGTTATTACTATGTTTTAGAACAGAAAATCTTGATGGATTGTGTGCCTCATCTGATGTTGCCGAGAGGTTGCGTTGATGTTATGAGCTTACGGCCACCACGACCAGGTCAGCCACAGTATCCACATCACTCATGTCCATACCGTATTTCTAAAAGCGAGGAAGCCATGATAATAAATTATTGGAAAAAATGTTTCGACCATCGTAGAGAGCTACTTGGAAGCAACATTGTGCGTAGGCCAAGACTTGGGGACAGGATGATCACCGTTCTTCATTATGGAGAGTCAATTTTCCTTAATGGAGAGTCAATGCCTATCTTATTTTATTATATTTTACCTAAGACAGGGTAGAGTAGGTCCTATGAGAGGAGTAGGTCCTAGGTAGAATGTGTTATTATGTGCTACAATGTGTTAGAGTTGATGATGATGATGAGGAGTTGTGATTATGACTAGTGACCAACTTGTTATATGATGTCTCATTGACGAACATTGTTTGGTGGTGATGACTAGTTGTAATAAATATGCTATTTAAATAGACTAGTTCATGATGAGTTGTTATTATATAAAAGATATATCTGTTTAAACATGTACATCGTCAAAATGCGAAAAAACATAAATTTTAGCAGTGGTGCGGGCCAAAATATTACCAGTAGTGCTCATTTACCAGTAGCGCTTTCCAGAGGCGCACTACTAGTATCTGAACATACCAGTAGCGCTGTCCTAAACAAGCGCTACTGCAACAAAATAGCTGTAGCACCGTAGCAGTAGCGCGGGCGCTCGCGCTACTTGTAGCTCAAAAACTAGTGCTACTGGTAAGGTTTTCCCTAGTAGTGCGATCTCTTTATTTATTTTTATTCTTTCTTTTTTCTTTTATTCCCTCAAGATCATAGCAAGATAAACAAGCCCTTGACTCAAAACTAATCTTCATTATATACAGCTCACGGACTTGATTACATAGAGGAATCATAAAGCAAAACTCAAAACTAGATCACACTAAAACCTTTATTCTACTAGATCAAGATATTACCAAAAGGATCGAACTAAGAAAAATGGTAAAGATAGGAGTGTGATGGTGATACAATACCGGGGCACCTCCCCCAAGCTTGGCAGTTGCCAAGGGGAGTGCCCATACCCATGTGTTTATGTCCCTTTCTTCGGAGGTGGTGATGTGATATTTTTGGCGATGATGCCCCTTAGGATATGATTCTCTTCCTCGAGCTTATTGACTTGCTGCTTGAGATCCATTATTTCCTTACAGAGCTTACCCATGACGGTTAAAGATCCTTTCACCCATGGATGTTGCATAGCTGCGGGAGAACAAGTAACACTCTTTTTCATATTTTCATAAGAAAGGGATCTAGCATTGGAAGGGATGGCCGAATTTGGAATTGCTGAGCTCTGGAGTTCCTCCATCATAAATCTGGCTTGGAGACTAGAGGTAACTTCTTGATCTTCCTCCATGGCATCTATCCTTTTCAAGTCGGACTCCATATCTTCCTAAGTTGATGGCCCAAAGTGATCGGCATCGCCGATTGCTTTTGGCCACGGTGTCGGGTGAGATACCCGGCTCTCCCTGACTGACTCTTGAGAAGACATCTTGATCTAATCTGCAGAAGAAGCAACTCAAAACAAAAGCAAAAATAGAGGACTTTGTCGTGGTACGATGGTCAAAACCTTCGGGGGATTATATAATGAATTTTTACCGACCAAAAGAAGTATCATGCAAGAAAACGGAGTCTGGAGGGCCCACGAGGTGTCCATGAGGCAGGGGGCGCGCCCAGGGGGTAGGGCGTGCCCTCCATCCTCGTGGATGCCTAGTGTCCCTTTCGGACTACTTCTTATTTTCCTATTTTTCTAAATATTCCAAAACAGAGAAAAAATGTTGTTAGAACTATTTTGGAGTCAGTTTACTTACCGTGCCACATACCTATTCCTTTTGGGGGTCCGAAACATTTTGGAAAGTGTCCCTTATGTATTCCTCCAGGGTTACGGTTTCAGTAACATTGGTTTCAACATTTATGGGATTACCTGAGATATAATGTTTGATTCTTTGACTGTTCACCACCTTTGGATTTGTGCCTTCGAAGTTGTTGATTTTTATGGCACCGGAACGATAGACCTCCTCGATAATGTAAGGGCCTTCCCATTAGAGAGAAGTTTTCATGCGAAAAATCTTAAATGAGAATTGTATAGCAAAACATAGTCACCTACATTAAACTCATGCTTTTTTATCCTTTTGTCATCCCATCTTTTAACTTTTTCTTTAAATAGTTTGGCATTCTCATAAGCTTGGGTTCTCCACTCATCAAGTGAGCTAATGTCAAATAGCCTCTTCTCACCGGCAAGTTTGAAATCATAATTGAGCTCTTTAATGGCCCAATATGCCTTATGTTCTAGTTCGAGAGGTAAGTGACATGCTTTTTCATAAACCATTTTATATGGAGACATACCCATAGGATTTTTATATGCAGTTCTATAGGCCCATAATGCATCATCAAGTTTCTTGGACCAATTCTTTCTAGATCTATTAACAGTCTTTTGCAAAATTGATTTAATCTCTCTATTACTCAGATCTACTTGACCACTAGACTGTGGGTGGTATGGAGATGCGATTTATGATTAACATCATACTTAGCAAGCATTTTACGAAAAGCACCATGAATAAAATGTGAACCACCATCAGTCATTAGGTATCTAGGGACTCCAAACCTCGGAAAAATAACTTCTTTAAGCATCTTAATAGAGGTGTTATGATCAGCACTAGTAGTTGGAATATCTTCTACCCACTTAGTAACATAATCAACAACAACTAAAATATGTGTATACCCATTAGAGGAAGGAAACAGTCCCATATAATCAAAGCCCCAGACATCAAATGGTTCAATAACAAGTGAATAGTTCATAGGCATTTCTTGACGTCTACTAATATCACCAATTCTTTGACATTCATCACAAGACAAGACAAACTTATGTGCACTTCTATCTCCAGCGTGGTGTCCTCCATAAGCCTCGGAGTGACACTTGCGTAGGATCTATTCCTGTTCATGCTCAGGTACACAATGTCTAATAACACCATCTAATCCTTCTTTATAAAGGTGTGGATCATCCCAAAAGTAATGTCTTAAATCATAGAAAAACTTTTTCTTTTGCTGGTATGTGAAACTAGGTGGTATAAATTTAGCGACAATGTAATTAGCATAATCAGCATACCATGGACCAGTATGAGAAGCATTTATGATAGCCAATTGTTCATTGGAAATCTATCATCAATAGGGAGTGGGTCATCAAGAACATTCTCTAACCTAGACAAGTTGTCTGCAATGGGGTTCTCAGCTCCCTTTCTATCAATGATATGCAAATCAAATTCTTGTAGTAGGAGAACCCATCTAATAAGTCTAGGTTTAGCATCTTTCTTTTCCATAAGATATGTAATAGCCGCATGATCAGTGTGAACAGTTACTTTAGAGTCAACAATGTAAGGTCTAAACTTATCACAGGCAAATACAACTGCTCATTTTTTTCAGTAGTAGCATAATTTCTCTGGGCACTGTCTATAGATTTACTAGCATATTGGATAACATTTAATTTCTTATCAACTCTTTGTCCTAGAACAGCACCTACAGCATAATCACTAGCATCACACATAATTTCAAATGGTAAATTCCAATCAGGTGGCTGAACAATAGGTGCAAAAATCAAAGCTTTCTTTAGTATTTCAAATGCTTCTACACAATCATCATCAAAGACAAAAGGAACATCTTTTTGTAAGAGATTAGTCAGAGGCCTAGAAATTTTTGAGAAGTCTTTAATGAACCTCCTATAAAAACCGGCATGACTAAGGAAACTTCTTATACCTTTGATGTCCTTGGGACATGGCATCTTTTCAATAGCATCAACTTTAGCTTTATCAACTTCAATACCTCTTTCAGAAATTTTATACCACAAGACAATACCTTCGTTAACCATAAAGTGGCACTTCTCCCAATTCAAGACAAGATTAGTTTCTTCACATCTCTGCAAAATTCGATCAAGGTTGCTGAAGCAATCATCAAAAGAAGTTCCATAAATGGAAAATCATCCAAGAAAACCTCAACAATCTTTTCACGAAAATCAGAGAATATAGCCATCATGCATCTTTGAAAGGTAGCAGGTGCATTACATAAACCAAAAGGCATACGTTTATAAGCAAATGTACTGAAAGGGCAAGTAAAAAGTGGTTTTTTCTTGATCCTCTTTTGACACAGGTATTTGAGAGAAACCAGAATAGCCATCTAGAAAGCAAAAATGTGTGTGTTTGGATAATCTTTCTAGCATTTGATCAATAAAAGGTAAAGGGTAATGATCCTTTTTAGTAGGTTTATTTAATTTATGGAAATCAATTACCATCCTATAACTTGTAACAATTCTTTGTGGGATCAATTCATCTTTATCATTAGGAACAACAGTAATACCTCCATTCTTAGGGACACAATGGACATGACTTACCCACTGACTATCAGCAACAGGATAAATTATACCTGCCTCTAGAAGCTTTAGTATTTCTTTTCTTACCACTTATTTCATCGTAGGATTTAACCGTCGTTGGTGATCAACAACCGGTTTAGCGTATTTCTCCAATTTTATTTTATGTTGGCATAGAGTGGGACTAATGCCCTTAAGATCATCAAGAGTATATCCAATAGCAGCACGGTGCTTCTTTAGAGTTTTCAATAATTTCTCTTCTTCTTGCTCTGAAAGGTTAGCACTAATAATAACATGATATATCTTCTTTTCATCAAGATAATCATATTTAAGAGTATCAGGTAATAGTTTAAGCTCAAACACGGGATCACCCTTGGGTGGAGGAGGATCCCCTAGAATTTCAACAGGCAAGTTGTGTTTCAAAATAGGTCCCTGTTTAAAGAATACTTCATCTATTTCGCTTCTTTCATTCATAAACATATCATTTTCGTGGTCTAGCAAATATTGTTCTAAAGGATCATTAGGAGGCACGACAATAGAAGCAAGACCAATAATTTCATCTTTACTAGGCAATTCTTTATCATGGGGTTGTCTATGAAATTTAGCAAAATTAAAATCATGAGACATATCCCCTAAACCAATAGCAACATTATCATTTTTGTAGTCTATCTTAGCATTAACAGTATTCAAGAAGGGTCTACCAAATATAATGGGACAAAAGTCATCTTGTGGGGAACCAAGAACAAGAAAATCAGTAGGATATTTAACTTTCCCGCACAAGACTTCAACATCTCTAAAAATCCCAACTAGTGAAATAGTATCTCTATTGGCAAGCTTAACTGTAACATCAATACCTTCTAACTCAGCAGGTGCAATATCATGCATAATTTCTTCGAATAAAGAATGAGGTATCGCACTCACACTAGCACCCATATCACATAAGCCATGATAGCAATGATCTTCTATTTTAACAGAAATAATAGGCATGCCTACAACAGGTCTATGTTTATTTTTAGTACCGGGTCTAACAATCCTAGCAGCTTCATCACAGAAGTAAATAACATACCCATCAATATTATCGGTCAAGAGATCTTTAACCATACCAATACTAGGTTCAATTTTAATTTGCTCAGGGGGTGTAGGTGTTCTAGTGTTACTCTTACGAACCACAACTAAAGCTTTAGCATGATCCTTTATTCTAGCAGGGAAAGGTGGTTTCTCAATATAAGCGGTAGGAACAACATGATCAACAGTATAAGTTATAGTCTTTTCTTCAACTTTAATAGGTTCAACTACTTTTACTTTAATGGGAGGATGATATTTAAACCACTTCTCCTTAGGGAGATCAACATGAGTAGCAAATGATTCACAGAAAGAAGCTACTATCTCAGAGTCAAGTCCATATTTAGTGCGAAATTCACGAAAAGCATCGGTATCCATAAAAGATTTAACACAATCAAACTTAGGTGTTATACCTGACTGCTTACCTTCATCGAGATCCCAATCTTCAGAGTTGTGTTTAGTTCTTTCCAATAAATCCCATTTGAATTCAATAGTCTTCATCATAAAAGAACAAGTACAAGAAGTGTCGAGCATGTAGCGATTATTGAGAGAAAGCCGAGTATAAAATTTTTGAATAATAATTTCTCTTAAGAGCTCGATCGGGGCATGAATATAACATTGTCTTAAGCCTCCCCCAAGCTTGAGCGATGCTTTCTCCTTCTCGAGGCGAAAAATTATATATATAATTACGATCACGATGAACCAGATGCATAGGATAAAAGTTCTGATGAAATTCCAATTTCAATCGGTTGTAGTTCCATGATCCAATATCATCACATAGCCTAAACCATGTCAATTCCTTTCCCTTCAAAGATAAAGGGAAGACCTTCTTCTTGATAACATCCTCGGGCATACCTGCAAGCTTAAATAATCCATAAACTTCATCCACATAAATTAGGTGCATATCGGGATGTAATGTTCCATCTCCTGTAAAAGGATTAGCTAGCAGTTTCTCTATCACACCCGAAGGAATTTCAAAGTAAAAAATTTCAGTAGGTTCAGTAGGTTGAGGAGCAACTCTTTGCTCTACCGGTTAGGGTGAAGATACCCCGAACAATCCCCTCAAAGGATTACTTTCCATACTAACAAGTGACAGTAAATTTCAGCACACTATATAAATTTTTCCTTACCAAATTCCACCTACCAAAGGCGCTTCACTCCCCGGCAATGGCGCCAGAAAAGAGTCTTGATCACCCACAAGTATAGGGGATCTATCATAGTCCTTTCAATAAGTAAGAGGGTCGAACCCAACGAGGAGCAGAAGGAAATGACAAGCAGTTTTCAGTAAGGTATTCTCTGCAAGCACTGAAATTATCGGTAACAGATAGTTTTGTGATAAGGTAATTTGTAACGGGTAACAAGTAACAAAAGTAAACAAGGTGCAGCAAGGTGGCCCAATCCTTTTTGGAGCAAAGGACAAGCCTGGACAAATTCTTATATAAAGGAAAACGCTCCCGAGGACACATGGGAATTATCGTTAAGCTAGTTTTCACCACGCTCATATGATACATGTTCGTTACTTTGATAATTTGATATGTGGATGGACCGGTGCTTGGGTGATGCCCTTCCTTGGACAAGCATCCCACTTATGATTAACTACTCTTGCAAACATCCGCAACTACGAAAGAAGAAATAAGGTAAACCTAACCATAGCATGAAACATATGGATCCAAATCAGCCCCTTACGAAGCAACACATAAACTAGGGTTTAAGCTTCTGTCACTCTAGCAACCCGTCATCTACTTATTACTTCCCAATGCCTTCCCCTGGGCCCAAATAATGGTGAAGTGTCATGTAGTCGATGTTCACATAACACCACTAGAGGAAAGACATCATACATCTCATCAAAATATCGAACGAATACCAAATTCACATGACTACTTATAGCAAGACTTCTCCCATGTCCTCAGGAACAAATGTAAATACTCACAAATCATATTCATGTTCATAATCAGAGGGGTATTAATACGCATAAAGGATCTGAATATATGATCTTCCACCAAATAAACCAACTAGCATCAACTACAAGGAGTAATCAACACTACTAGCAACCACAGGTACCAATCTGAGGTTTTGAGACAAAGATTGGATACAAGAGATGAACTAGGGTTTGAGATGAGATGGTGCTGGTGAAGATGTTGATGGAGATTAACCCCCTCCCGATGAGAGGATCGATGGTGATAACGATGGTGACGATTTCCACCTCCCGGAGGGATGTTTCCCCGACAGAACAGCTCCGCCGGAGCCCTAGATTGGTTCTGCCAAGGTTCCGCCTCGAGATGGCGGCACTTCGTTCCGAAAGCTTCCTTCCTATTTCTTTCAGGGAGAAAGACTTCATATAGCAAAATATGGGCACCGGAGGCCTGCCAGGGGGCCCACGAGACAGGGGGGCGCGCCCAGGGGGTAGGACGCGCCCCCACTCTCGTGGCCAGGGTGTGGGCCCCCTTCAGTTGATTCTTTCGCTAGTATTTTTTTAATTCGAAAAAATGCCTCCGTAAAGTTTCAGGACATTTGGAGTTGTGCAGAATAGGTCTCAAATATTTGCTCCTTTTCCAGCCCAGAATTCCAACTGCCGGCATTCTCCCTCTTCATGTAAACCTTGTAAAATAAGAGAGAAAAGGCATAAATATTGTGACATAATGTGTAATAACAGCCCATAATGCAATAAATATCAATATCAAAGCATGATGCAAAATGGACGTATCAATCGGTGCGGGGTGGGGCGGCCGGATTGGCTCGGGGACGCGCACAAGAGGGATACGTGCGGATCCCCATGGCTGGTACGAGGTAGGTGCGCAGGGAACGGGGTGGATTAGGTTGGGATTTTCTGTGGCCAAGGGAGGGGCGGAGGAGCGTGGGTGATCGGCAGAAAAGGAGGGGAAACCACTCTCGTCGAACGTAACGTGCCGGGAAATAATCACCTTGCGAGTGAATAAATCAAGACACCTGTAGCCCTTGTGCTATAGAGGATATCCAAGGAAAACACAATGAGAAGAACGGGGAGCGAGTTTATGTGGACTACTGGCCATGGTGTTGGGAAAACACAAACACCCAAAGGCATGCATGTGGTCGTATGTGGAATGCTGGCAAAGAAGAGCGAAGTGAGGCGTGACGAAGTTGATTGGCGAGGAGGGACGGCGGTTGAGGATGTAGGTGGCGGTATGGAGCGCTTCGACCCAAAAAGGGGGTGGAAGGTGTGCGTGGATGAGGAGCACATGGAGAACATTGTTGGTAGTGCGTATGAGGTGCTCGGCCTTCCCGTTTTATGGTGAAGTGTGTGGACAAGATAAACGGAAGGAAGCACCGTGTCTAGAGAAGAGCTCACGCAAGGAAGAAGTGAGGAACTCTCCGTCGTTGTCGCATTGCATACATTGAATCGTGACGTGAAATTGTGTGAGAACATACGCAAAGAAGCGAGTGATGGTGTCGGCTGTGTCGGATTTTTTACGCAATGGGAACGTCCAGGAGTAGTGTGAGTAGTCATCGAGAAGCTGAAAACCAGAGAAGCTATGCACCAGCGAGGTCCACAAGTCACAATGTATTAACTGCAAAGGTGCACTTGTTTTAGTAATAGAATGGGAAAAAGGCAGCCGGGGCTGCTTGCCTAGTTTACATGATGAGCAAACCGATGTGCTAGGCGTATCTTTATTACAATTGAGAAGAAAATAACATGCTAGGTTGGAAACTGATTTATTATTAGCATGCCCTAAACGAAGATGCCATATGTCATCGGTGACGACGGAGAGCACTCCTTGGACGCCGGAGTTGTGGAAGAATGGATAGAGGTCCCCATGGCTATTGGACCTCATGATTAGCTTCCCCGTGGCTAGGTCCTTCATGGAAAAACCAAACGGGTCAAAAGTGATGGAGCAAAAATTATCTTGAGTGAAACGACGTACAGAAATCAAATTCTTGATGATTGTAGGAGATATAAGTATGCCATTCAGTGTAAAATTAGAAAGAGAGGTAGAGCCTACGACTGTAATGGGGAGACGAGACCCGTTGCCTACTAAGATGCCAGAGGAATGATGCAATGAAGGAGAACCATACGAAGTGAGGAGGTCTGTCTTACCAGCAACGTGCGACGTAGCGCCCGTGTTGAGAAACCAGTCCGGCGTGCCGCCGGCGTGCTGCTGCTGCATGGAGAGGCCCTGGAGAGCAGCGTACAACTGGTTGTACTGCTCCCAGGTGGGCCCGCTCGAGGATGACGACGGGAGGGGGTAGGCCCGATGAGGTGCAGGAGGGCGTGGGCCTAGGACGCTGGCGGTGTTCGGCGCGGCCCAAGGGGCCCGTGGTGCAGGCAGGCTGGGGAGGAGGGCGCCGTAAGGGGCGAAGAAGCCGGTCGGGGCCTGCGGGGCTGTAGGAGCGGTGCTGCGCCCAGCGGGAGTGCCACCAGAGGACAGGCTGCCGCGGCCGCGGCCACGACCGCGCCCATGCCCACGCGAGCTGCTGCCCCTGTCGCTCGTTGGAGGTGCAGCAGCGCCCTTGTCCTTGTTGGTGGAGTCGCCGCCGGATCCGCGATAAGGGGAAGGAGAGGAGCCACCACTCGGCCCGTGCCCGATGGTGAGCGCAGTGGTGGGGAGTTCTGGATGGCCGTCCAGCCGAGCCCGCTCGTTGGCAGAGATCTCCTCCATGAGGAGGCGAGAGCGGGCCTGGACGAAGGTGGGGAACGGCGACTGCATCAGGAGGAGCGTCGCCATGATCTGGAACCTGCGGTTGAGGCCGCGAATGAGCTGCAGCGTGAGCGCCTGATCGGAGATGTGTTCGCCGACATCCTCGAGAGTGTCGGCCAGGGACTTGAGCCTCCGGCTGTACTCGGCGACAGAGAGGTCGCCCAGGACGAGGTTTCGGAACTCGGCGCCGAGGATTGACGGGGCGGCCCGGCTGGTTGTCCATGAAGAGGACATGGAGCTAGGTCCAGATGTCGTAGGCGGAGCTGTCCGGAGATGCCACCACGTCCATGAGCTCCTCGGCAACGACGCCATGCATCCACAACACCATGGACAAGTCGTCGTTGCGCCACACGTTGCTCTGGCCGAGCGGCTCGGTGGCAGCGTCGAGATGGTGTTGAACCTCGTGTTTGCAAGCAATGATGTAAAAGAGTTGACGCCAGCGCGAGTAGTTACCAAACTCGAGGTGAAGTTTGGTGGTGAAGTAGTGCGCGATGGAGGGCGGGAGTCCAGCAGTGGAGGAAGGACCGACGTCGGAGCGGCCCGGGCCGAGATGGGGGACGATGGCGCTGCCGGGGCCGCCCAGCCTGAGGCGTGGGACAGGGGTGCTTCCGGCGGTGTGGAGAACGCCCGCAGCCGGCTGGACAGAGGGCGCCGCGCGGGGTGCCCAGGTGGACGAGGAAGCGCCTGCCCATATCGCTGAGGTGCGCATGGCGTGGCGCGGGTGCAGCCGGGGTGGTGGCGACCGTGGCAGCGGGAGCTGCCTGAGAAGGGGCAACCGCAGCGGGAGCTGCCACGGCGATGGGGATGGCGGCGAACGTAGCGGACGCCGGCGCGTCGAAGTCGGCTGAGCGGGTGCTGCGAAGAAGACGATGCATGGCGGAAGCGTTGAGAGAGAGGAAGGATCGGAGATACTGGTATCTGATACCAAGTTGAGTTATGCAACACTCACACACTGCTTCTATTTATCCATAGGGGGTACATATATACAGTTTACATGAGAGGAAGCAGTGAGAACGTGGGAGAGTACAACGGCATTAGCCGGTTAGCGCTACCATGCAGGAGGAGATAAGCAGGAAGTGCATGCGGCTGTTGGAGACGCGGATGACGCGGACTGCATGGCTAGCCACCTGACGAGCGGGACGTGGGCTCGTTCCAACAGGAGGAACAAGGCCGTGCTCCATCGAAAAGCACGTCCAGCGCTGCCGCGGGCCTCCGCAGCTATCCATGCTTGACAAGTAATAGCACTTCCTTCCCAAAAATTACAGCTCGAAAATGTTTTTCCTAGTTAATTTTGGCTTGTTTTGGGTGCAGGTATGATGCTGGTGGCGAGGGAGCGTGCTTGAAGAGATACACCGACCCCTCCTTCAGAGCCCACTCTGCACAGCATCAGCGTATCTTGCATGAAACCAAACCAGACATTCAGAGTTCAGACATCCATTCGAACCATCCTGCCGAGGAAGCCCACCATAAAAAATACTCCAAGTAACGCTTCTTAAATTTCCCTAGCCCATTTCTCCCTTTTTTTCAGCTTTCCTTCTTAGTGTTCATCATTCTTTAGCATTCAAATTAACTTGCCATTTGAGACTCCTGCAGAATCAAAACGCTCCGACAACCAAAATATCAAAACTTCATCGGAAGAATCAGACGTCAAATGCACAACTTCCACAATAAAGATTCATCAGAAGAGGAAGCATCGGAAGCAAACATGTCGTCTTCAGCTGATTCGCCTGAAACATCAAACTCCGAACCGCCATGCGCTACTGCAGTACCAGCGAACAAGGAGAGGAGCAGTGACCTCGTTGAGAGGACCAGTTCGTTCGGGGCATGGCTATCTCCAGCTGCAGCCTGTACTTATGTGAGTGACATCATAGAAGGCAATGCTGATGGATCTGCCAGCCACATTGCCACAAATTCTCGTAGTGCCCTTGTTGACTTCATCGCCGCGAGGGCCGAAAGATCACCGAGGAAGCTCTCTGTCAAGAAGCACCGTGACCCGTTGACCGAATCCTTCCGGAACATGGCTAAGAAGCTGCTGCTCGAGAATGAATCGACAGAGAATTTTTGTAACAACAAACTACTGCATTCTGAAGACGCACCTGATCCGAATGAGGTTGCATTTTATACCAAAAGCACTGGGGACACTCAACGACAGTCGACCTAGGAGCAATCCAGCTATGAAATAGCTTCTCCACCTGCATCATCAAAGAAGCAAGCAGCGGTACCATCGATCGCAACCTGAAAGGGGACCAATCAGTGTATCTTGGCTACCAATCCGATATTCAGCTATGATGCTTCTGTGCATGGTTTTCACTTTCAGTTTTAGAAATTTTTTGCACCAACCAAAATTCAACTGTGATCCTTATGATTTCGGTTTGCATTTCGGCCAAAGGGCTGAAATATTCACTTGAATTCAATTAAATATTTGATTTTTTTGAGAAATATTTGACCATTATGTACACTACTCTGCTTACTGAAATATTTTGACCAAAATGTAAATATTTAAGTGCCTACTGAAATCAGTGACATTCAGTAAATTTCATCGAAATCTCACTGAAATTGAAAGCCATGCTTCTATGCCGGACAGTGAACAGTGCAATTTACATGGACTGCATCCCGCTAGGATTATCAGCTAAATAGTGCAAGCAAAAAACTAAAAATCCTGCCTGAACTTCATGGTGATATCACCTGTGATTGCAATGGCTATCAGTCAAGGTACATAATGGGTCTGTGATTGCATCGCTTGAACTTAGAATACTCGAACCAAAATTACCATGATAAACCGTGTAGCTAATGACAATTCATTTCAAGCTATCTAAAAACATAAGACTGGAAAGATAAAGGCAAGGATGTTCATGCTGATACCACCCACCAAGACGCAGTGTGTGGAGATATATTTCTCGATAAGGAGCCTCAAGAAATTGGTCATCAAGAAACATTTAGAAAAGCTCGGAAACCTCGTGCACTACGTTGCTCCTATCCCTCGCTTCCTCCTGCTGCACACGCTAGTTTAATTTCGTGTTGGATTTCCATACATGTGTGTTCTTCTGGCTTGCCGCAGAGGTGTGCCACAGCCATGCTCCCCGCAGCATGACCTCGCTGATGTTGTTAATTCCAACTTTGGTATGTACGTCTGTACACCTGCAGCAATTCAGTTTTTCCGGGTTTTTAATATAAACTCACATGGTCAGTTACATGTTCAACCTCCGACGCGCAACTGGATATGTCGCAACCCGCACAGCTGCAAGAGCAGAGGGCACGCTGTATCATTTTGTACTGGGCGATCAATCATCTGCTGAAGCTCTTTTTCCGGGTAATTATTGTCACCGTCTCTGTAAGGGGACCTATACTCTTCTTTCCCCCCTCAAACATCCCGGTCTTCTCTCTGCTGAACTCTATTGTGGGTGTGTTGGCAGAGGAGATCCGACAGACGTGCTCTGTGATGGCAGCCTCTGCAAGCTCCACCTCCGGAGCCGTGGAATCTTCACATCCAATGGCGGCATGGATTCTGGTGAGACTAGAGAGATGCTCAATGCCAAATTCAAAATCTCCGTAAAGAGACATCGTCTCTAGGGCGTTGAAGTGGAGCCGAAGCCCCCGCAGCCGTGGCATGGCTCCTCGATCAAACTGCAGCTCATTGCCACCAGCCTTGCATGTGAACCAGAACACCTTAAGACACGGAAAGGCTCCACTGGAAATTATCACCCTTCTTCTTTGTCTTCTGGAAGATGAGTGCGTGTCCGTCATGGCAGCGACATGTCCTGTAGATACTAACTTGAGAAGGATAAGATGGGGCGCGGACGCGATGATACTCAGACCTTGCTCTCCCAATTGACTAATTTCAATATTCAAGTGGGTGACACAGGGGGCCATACAAAATGCAGTACTTCCCAAGATTGCACCATATATGGTCAGCTCAAATCTTGGCAACTGGTATGGACACAAGTCCAGTTGGCCAACCAAGTCACCATCAAGACAATGCAGAGATAGGGATTGAAGGTTAGAGTGTCCAACTGCCCTGAGGAAATCGACAATGGCACGTGCACTGTCCATAGATGGGTCTAACCCGTCAAAGCTCAAGCCAAGGACCCTCAACCTCTCCGACTGAACCGGCAGCTCTACCACCTTATGGAGTGACTCGATGTCGTTGACACGGATCGTTGATACTTCTCGTAGTCCTTTCATTATGGGGATATCACTCAGCATCTCCACAACATCTTCAATCAATAGGCATACCATCCTTTCCAATCCAACTATAGATGCAGGCAGATTTCTCAAGTTCATCTGCCTGACATCCAGCGTCTCCAAGTGCTCCAGCAATCCAATTTCGCCTGGTAATCTATGGATAGCTGCCCCTCTCAGTCCCAAGTATCTTAGCAGAATCAGCCCTCCAATGCCTTTCAGATGGTGGCTTCTCAAATTACCATTATCTTCCACATCGAGTACTCGTAGAAATTTGAAGGTTCGTAGAACAGGCTTCCCTTTTGAGCATTTTTACGGTACCCTATACTGCTGAAGCGGGAGGGACGAGTATAACTAAATCGGACCATTGATTTCCTGAGGGTAGGATAGGCATCAAAATTAAGGGCGATATGTTTTCTTTTTTCCATGGGCCTAGGTTTGATCCCATTTTGTACGCACACCCAGTTGCGCTACTCGATTGATTCGCCTCCTTCTCCCTGCCGCCCGCCGCTCGCCTCCTTCTCCCTACCGTGGGCGCCGCCGCCAGTCGCCACCACTCTCCCACGCTCCAGCACAGCCCTGTTCCTGCGGCCGCCACCAGTCACCGCCACTCTCCCACGCTCCAGCACAGCCCTGCTCCTGCGGCCACGCCATCCTAGTCGACGTAGCTGCTTCCGCCCTTGTATATCCATGCTCGCCGTCGTGGACCTCCGCGGCGCGTCCCTGTATCTCGACGTGGTGAGGATTACTCTTGTGAATACTGCACTAGAATTGGCATGTCTTCAGTTCATGGACAAATCATGTTGAGTACTGCTGCATGATGGAAACAATCACAGTTAATTAGATCCTGCATGATGGGAAAAATCATAGTTAATTAGATCCTGCAATGCACGCTTGTCAAAAGAAATGTTCTTACGGATGGCATTGTTGTCTGGTACATGGTGTTTATCAGTGGGTAATTTGTGCTGGATAGTAGTTTTGATTATTTCATGATTTTTCTCCCATTTTAATTTGGGGCTTAACATTGGGGGGGGGGGGGGGGGGGGGGGAGTGTAGCCACAGTTTATAAGTGTACTGGTTTTTTGTGCTATAATTCTTATGCCTGTGTACTGCTGTCTATGAACGTCAAAACATCATGGCTCAGTTTTGGATGATAACAAAAATAGTACCAAATGTTGTTCAATGACATACTGGAGTATATGTAATGTTTCTGTTTGATTATATACGCAAGCATTGTTACTGATGCATTTTGATTTTCTTGTTCATACTTTTAGCACGACATACTAAGGTATCTTATTCTTCGTACTGAAATGAGTTTTAGTTTCACAACTGGAATTCAAATAAGTTAGATTTGATTCTTTATTAATTGCAGTGTTTGACATGGAATATGGGAGTGCCACCCTGGAGGACATTACAGAATATGACATGGTGATTAGTCAAATTTTTGGCAGCGAGGAAGAAGGTTACAATTACTATAATGCATATGCTCTATCAAAGGGTTTTGGTGTTAGAAAGGAAGAACTGACTAGGAAGTCGGACACGAACATAGCTTTTCGGCGCCTCTATGTCTGCTCTAAAGAAGGATATCGGGCGAGGAAGCACTTTGAGAAAACTAAACGGGTGCGAACTCCTAGGCCGCTGTCACATTGTGGATGTGGCGCTCGGATGGAGATCGAGCTTCGTATGGATAATGGTGAATGGTTTGTAAAAGATATTGTGGACGAACATAACCATCCACTCGCTAAGCCTGAGCAGACAACTTACATAAGGTCACATCGTGGGCTGAGTGACGTGCAAAAGGCTGATGTCATTGAGTATGGAATTGGTGGCCTTCGAACACATCAAATAATGGAAGTAATGGAGAAGGATAGTGGTGGTTTCAGCAAGGTAGGCTTTATTCCTCGGGACCTGTATAATTTTGTTGCCAAGTACAAGAAGGAAAGGATAGAAGGCCGTGATGCCGAATTTGTGCTCCGTTATATGGCAGCCCAAAAAGACATGGATGGCGAAATTTTTTACAAGTACACCACTGATAGTGAAGGGCATCTGTTGAATATCTTTTGGGCAGACGCACAGTCTCGGATTGACTATGATGCCTTTGGTGGCATCGTGATCTTTGATAGCACTTACCGTGTGAACAAATACAACCTGCCATTTGTCCCCTTCATATGAGTGAATCACCATCGCAGCACGACCGTGTTTGGATTTGGTATTGTCTCAGCTGAGACCGGGGCATCTTTTGTGTGGTTGCTTGAAGCATTTTTGGAGTCAACGCAGCAGAAACATCCTAGATCAGTAACCACCGATGGTGACCATGCAATGGCGAAGGCAATAGCGGCGGTTTTTCCCAATACAGATCATTGGTTGTGCAGCTGTCACATCGAGCAAAACATGATACGACACCTACGGAAGCAAAAGCTCAAGGATTTTAGGAAATTTGTTTATCACATCTGGGATGTCGATGAGTTTGAGAGACGTTGGGTTGAGTTTATGGTGGATTATGATATCTCTGAAAAAGATGCTTGGATTATGAGGATGTACGAGTTGAGGAAGAAGTGGTCTAGAGCCTATACAAAAGGTAGATATTTCCTTGGCATGCAGAGCAATCAGCGTAGCGAAAGCCTAAACTCTAGGCTTCATAAGAATCTGGATAGGAGAATGTCACTTGTTGATTTGCTAGAGCACTCAGATCACTGTTTATCGCGTATCCGCAAGAATGAGGCCGAGTTGGATGCTACAGCTTCACTGACAGTACCTTTTACTGAATTAACAGCTGATCCACTTGAGAGAAGGGCTGCTCTCATTTATACTCCAGTGATGTTCAAGAAGGTAAAACATCAAATCATGCAGTTGTCAAAATGGGAAGTAGCAGAAGTGACCAAGAATGATGCTTTTGTTCTGTATACAGTTGCTCGCAAAGAGAGTAGGCATGTGACGTATGTTGTGAGGTTTGTCATGGCAGGCCCGTTGCTTCAGAGTGTGAATTGTCGTTGTCTGAAGATGGACTCGGAGGAGATCCCGTGCGCACACATTTTTTCTGTTCTAAAATACCTTGGCTTAGTCAGCATTCCTAGGTGTTGTGTCTCAAGAAGATGGACGATGGTAGGCAAGTCCGCATTTGACTCAGAGAGAAATGGTAATATGCATGATTGGTCTGAGCGGATGGATCGTTACCATGAACTCCGCAACATTTGTAGTCTGTATTTATTCAAAGCTTCAAACAGCCAGGAGACATCACAGAAGGTGGTGGATTTTCTCATGGGTATTATAGCTGAAGGCGGCGAAGATGATGGGAAAAATGAGGCGGCATCACTGGGCCCTCTTCCAGCATATTTTTCAGGGTCAAGCCAAGCATGTCCAGGAAATGTCCGGAATCCAAAAATAAGTAAACCGAAAGATGCTCCATCCAAGACATCCAACAAGAGGTGGAAGCCGTTTAACGAGATTTGGTATGAAAAAAATGTTGCCAAGAAGTGAATTTTATTTTTATAATTCCAGACTTTTATAATGCCAGAATTGTATGAATTGATTTTTAGTGGTGGTGCCGCTCATGTACTCGTCTACTCATGCTACTGATGCATCTCTTGAAACCATTGTTTTGTTGCATTGTGTGGCAGAAGATTTATTGTGCTGGTGTTTCCTTAATGATTTATCTTTCTGCATGAAGGTCATTTTATTGGGATTAGGAAGTGCATATGTCATTTATATGTTTGATGAGACTAGTAAGCGTGTTCATATGATCTCGCGAGTCAATTTCTAATTTCTTGGGTGAGTTATATATTCTGTTCTTGAGCTAAAAAGTTGGCTATGGCGGTATCTGGACGGATGGTTGGACATGTATGCAAAGTATACACTAAAAAAGAGGCAATATGTGAATATCACAAAATGAATTATTGTTTTGGGCTACAGATAATCAAAAATAATTACAAGCAAAATATAATAATGTCCATAATGGGATTCGAACCCATGACCTTGAGGATATTAGTGCACAACCTAACTAGATGAACAAAAAAAATTATGTAACTTTTTCAGATATATAGTTATTTATGTCACTTCAGGTAGCTCACAATAAGAAAATAGGAAAATATTATTACTTGGGTCGCAAGTTATTTTGTACAGATAATTTCAGTCACCTAATATCCCTCTCTACATCCTAAAAATAGGAAAAAGTTTGGGCTCATTTGGTTGAGTTGGAAAAAAAATGCCTTTGAGACTTGACCTCCGGCAGGCCCGAATGGTCTTGTTTGCACATGATGTACGTGATGGCATGCATGAAATGACACCAAATTTTGCCGGCATGTGTGCATGCCCAATCTATACCCCCACGCATGATTTGGACGAAAACGGACACCGAACGCATGTTGCGTCACGTCCGGGCAGTGTTTTAAGGTTTTTTTTACCGGGAAAATCCTAGAAAATGCATCGAACGTCAGGAATCAACAAAAATTGGCATGCATTCTTGCCATGGTGATGTGAGGGTGTGGAAAAAGTTTGGGTTCATTTGGTTGAGTTGGCAAAGAAAATGCCTTTGAGACTTGACCTCCCGCAGACCCGAATGGTCCTGGTTGCACATGATGTACGTGATGGCATGCATGAAATGACACCAAATTTTGTCGGCATGTGTGCATGACCAATCTATAGCCCCACACATGATTTGGACAAAAACGGACACCGAATGCATGTTACATCACGTCCGGGCAGTGTTTTAGGGTTTTTTTACCAAGAAAATCCTAGAAAATGCATCGAACGTCAGGAATCAACGAAAATTGGCATGCATTCTTGCCATGGTGATGTGAGGATGTGGAAAAAGTTTGGGCTCATTTCGTTGAGTTCACTAGTAGAAAAAGGACCTAATGTGAGACACATTAGTCCCAGTTCATTTTTGGCCCGGTACTAATGGTACCATTAGTGCCGATTCGAACGGCTATGCATTAATGCCGGTTCTTGTTGAACCTTTAGTACCGGTTCGTACCACAAACCGGCACTAGTGCAGAACCGGGCAATAGCACCGGTTCGTAAGGCCCTTTAGTGCCGGTTCCATAACCGGCACTAAAGTGTGGTCACTAAAGCCCCCCCCCCCCCCGAGTACCAGTTCAGCACGAACCAGTGCTAAAGGGCAACCACGTGGCACGAGCCAGCTCCGGGGGCCGGGAGCCCTTTAGTACCGGTTGGTAACACCAACCGGTACTAAATGTTTGTGGGTTTTTGTTTTATTTTTGTTTTTGTTTTTGTTTCTTCATCATCATCATCATCATCATAATCATCATCATCGCATATTAATAAATAAATAAACTCTAGCTAGCTAAAAATCATCGTAGTCGTCATTAATTACCACTATTTAATCATCATAGTCATTACCGCTAGCTAATCATCACCAACACTGGCTAGCTTAAAGAAGAAACATTCACTTTGTAACAGAAGCAAAGATATCATCGAGTTCAACATAATCATCACCAACATCGAAGTTCAGGACAATACGGACATGAGAGAGGACAAGTACTAATTAAGAGCATGAACTAGCTACTCCTACTGCTCCCTCTCAGGTAGAATAGCATAGAACATGTATAGCTCTCCTGATTCATCATACTGGAGCATGCAGATGAATCTGTCACCAACATCGTATAGTAATTAATATACTTAGCAATGAAAGTTTAGCTTCAAAAATAATGTATGCAAAAGATGCACTAATTAAGGACAAATAGTTAAAATCTTACCATCTTTCGATTATAGATGTGACCGTAGTTCAATACGATCACTATTGGTCGCACGTTTTGAGTACTAACATTTCTAAGTTCAGGAAAAAAATTGTCTTCACAGTATTAAGATCCTCAAGCCATGAAACATAATGGCTTATCTCCTCGCAGTTTAGTTGAGCCCCGAGGCAGTAGTAGGTCCTGTCTACCAAGCGCCGGACATGTTTGCTTGAACCGAAATAAGCTGACAATACAAATTAGTTGTCAACTATTTTTGAATAAACTGTATCAATGACATAAACATATGCATGCATGGTTGAGAAAAACTCACATAATGGTAGAACTGGAGGCGTTTGCACATCGACCCAGATGTCTATATTACCTTCAATATCATCTTCCGGACGAATATCAAAGGTGATGACCATATCAGGCTCAAATGCATAAGCCTTGCATAGTGCTTGCCAAGTTTTGCATTCAAAATGGGTGTATGTGTCTCCATTATATAATTTGACGTTGAAAGTATACCCATGCTCTGTCTTCAAGTAAACTCTCTTTACGTCCATATCATCTATAGCACTAAAACCTATCTTATCCAAGACAAAAATTCTTGCATGGCAGGGAATGCGCTAGTAGAATAGTGAAAATTTAAAATTATAAGTTGAAGCAAATGAAGCATAAGTCATGCTTTAAAATTATAAGTTGAAGCAAACGAAGCATAAGTTTTGCATTCAAATAATAATTGCCGTTGTGACTTACTGTATCCACTTCGAATGTCTCATTCAGCTTGATGCTGAAGCGCATACCATTAACAAGGAAATTTCTGTCGCACAGGCCGCGCTGGTCTTCACAGTCTTCGCACATAATGAAATATTTTTCATCTTCAGATGACATTCCCTATATACTCATATAGGTGAAACATTAAACACTTATTACTATCTAACATTAATTAATATCTAGCCAATTCAAATATATATCTAACTATATTCATCTCTAACAATTGACATTACTATATATTTAATAAACAGAAAAATGTATTTTAATTAGATCATCTCTAACAATTGACATAACTATATTCATCTATAACAATTGACATTAATAAACTCAAAATATATAAAAACATTAAATAAACAGAAAAATGTATTTTAATTATTAATTATTTACATGACTAGTTATATTAATTATTCAACTAGCTAGTTCAAATCTCAAATACCTAAATAAAGTAGTTCGACAATTTTCTTACTAAAAATAAACTAGTTATATTAATTATTCAACTAGTTCAAATCTCACATACCTAGCTAATTAATATCTAATTAAATTTTCTAAAAAACAGAAAACAGAAAACAGAAAATAAGTAAAAAAAAATGTGTGTGTGTGTGTATATGTGTGTAGTGTGTGTATGTGTGTGTATATGTGTGTAGTGTGTGTATGTGTGTGTATATGCATGTGTGTGTATGTGTGTATGTGTGTGTACGCCGCCCCGTTGTATGCCGCCGCCCCGTACGTACGAGCGGGGGCGCCGGCGTACAGGGCGGGGGCGGTGACGTACGGCCGGGGTGGGGGCGCCGACGCGCGGGTGCGAGAGACGGACCGTGGCGACGACGATGGACGGCGGCGGCGTTCGGGGCGGCGGCGCGAGACGACGACGACGACGGGCGGCGGCGGGGACAGCGACGACGACGACGAATGACGGGCGACGGCGGCGATGACGGGATCGAGCGGCGCGCGGCGATGTCACGAGAGGTTGTTGGAGACGAAGTGGGGAGATGTAACTGAAAATTTGGTAAGTGTTGTATATATAGGAGAGGCCTTTAGTACCGGTTGGAGCCACCAACCGGTACTAAAGGCCAAGGGTGATCTTTAGTACCGGTTGGAGCCATCAACCTGTACTAAAGGCCTCGCGCTGCCACCCCAAAGTTTAGTCCCACCTCGCCGGGCGAAGGGCGGCCGCACTAGTTTATAAACCCAGCCGCGGCTACCTCGTTGAACTCCTCTATTATCAGGCTTGTGGGCCTAAATTCTGCGCACTGCCCTGTGAGTCTGCTGGGCCTTTAAGGCCTGTAATTGCACGCCCGTGGCCTAGCAGGCCCACAGGGCAGCGCCCCAATTTTTTTATAGTTTTTTTCTTTTCTTCTTTATTTTCTTCTATTTATTTTTGCGTACTTTTTTGTATAGTTTTTTCTTTTCTGCTATAGTTTTTCTTCTATTTATTTTCTTCTATTTATTTGTGAGTAGTTTTTCATCTAGTTTGCCAAAATTCAACATTTTCAGAGTTCATTTTGTAGTGATTTTCAATTTCACGGTCATTTTGTAACGATTGAAAAATAGCAAATATAATTTTTTTTTCTTTTCTGCTATAGTTTTTCTTCTATTTATTTCTGAGTAGTTTTTTTCTTTTCTGCTATATTTATTTTCTTCTATTTATTTCTGAGTAGTTTTTTTATATAGTTTTTTTTCTTTTCAGCTATAGTTTTTTTTCTTTTCTGCTATTTTTTCTTTTCAGCTATTTTTTCTTTTCTGCAAAACTTGATTGTCAAAGTCTGGAGTTATAACCAAAGTTTGAAAAAAATAAATGCCAATGTGCAATTAGTTTTTGCCATTACAGAAGAAGTCCGGAGTTGTAATAAGTTATTAAAAATAAAAAAGAGGTGCAATGCTCGTTAATTTGCTTCAAGCCTTTCGGAATAGTGTAAACTGCACTGCGCATAGCTCCGTGCAGTCTACCATATTCCTGAAGGCTTGAAGCTAAGCAACATGAGCATTGAGCCTCTTCTTCATCGTCTCTGCACTCAGGGCTTATAAACCGCTCCTAGTCCCTCTCTCTTTGCGAGGTGGGACTAAAAAACAGCTTACTAAGAAACTGTAGTACTGGTTCATCCATGAACCGGTACTAAAGGTGCTCGTGGGGCCCAGCCTTACCTGACACAACCTCATTAGTACCAGTTCATGGCACGAAACGGTGCTAAAGGTTTGCCACGAACCGGTACTAAAGAGCTCCTCCCGCCTAGCAGTTGAATGGTGCATACTGAACGCAAAAAATATAAGAGCATTTAGATCATGATCTTATATTTCTTTACAGTCTAAATTGTCAATATGATCTTATAACATCAAAAATACTTTGATCATCAATGATCTTTGTGTGTACAATCTGAATTGTCAATGTGAGTCATCAACGATTTATAAACCGATGAAGACTCATATTGCGGCCACAAATTCTACACATAGAGTTCAATGAAGACCAAGTGCTTGTTATAGTTTGAGAAATAACATATTTAAGGTGGTAAAAAGCTTGTTAGGGGAGCGAGGTGGGACTAAAAACAGCTTGCCATAACCTCATTAGTACCGGTTCGTGGTACGAACCGGCACTAAATGGTGATGGTGGGGCCATAGCCTGACCGCAGGCTAACACGGCCTCTTTAGTACCGGTTCGTGGCATGAACTGGTACTAAAGTTTCACCACGAACTGGTGCTATTGATCGCCGCCATGAACCGGCACTAATGTATACATTAGTGCCGGCTCAAATTCAAACCGGCACTAATGTGCTTCACGTATGACCCTTTTTCTACTAGTGCAGTGCTAAAGGGGTGGTGGCAGGCTGGCGTCAGGCCGGGGCCCCACGATCACCTTTAGTACCAGTTTGTGGTACAAACCGATACTAAAGGGCTAACCTTTAGTACTTGTTCGTGCCATGAACCGGGACTAAAGGGGTCTGACCTATAGTCCCGGTTGGAGACACAAACCGGGACTATAGGGCAATTTTCAAACTCTACCCCCCCCTCCCTATATCGCCATTTCAGTTTTGAAAAAATCAAAAGAAAATGATAAAAACTTCAGAAAATAAAATCCTTTGAGAGGTAGTTATATTATTACGTCTACTAGTTAGGAAAATTTGAAAACTTAAATTTGGACATGTTTTGCAAAAAGTGTAGGGAAAATGTAAAACGGCTATAACTTTTGCATACAATGTCGGAAAAAAACGTATAATATATCAAAAAATTCAGCACGAAAATCCGCATCCGATATCAAAGCATGATGCAAAATGGACGTATTAACTCCCCCAAGATTAGACCTCGCTTGTCCTCAAGTGGTAGCCGATATCGAAAAATATGTCCGCATGTTTATAGATAGAGGTGTCCATAAAATAAAATACGGACACGAGGACATCATGATCATTCTTTGAATAGCAACATATGTATATATTGTCACATGATTTCTTATGCTGAAGTAACAATCAATTCACAATGTAAAATATGAATCAGAAACTTCATTGAAAACTAGCAAACTATAATCTCGGTCATTGAAGCAATTGCAATTGATCATAACATCGGAAAGAGTCAACATAAGAGCTTTTCAGAAGGTCCCCATACTCAACTATCATTTAGTCTTTCACAATTGCTAACACTCACGCAATACTTATAGGTATGAAGTTATAATCGGACACAGAGAAAGATAGGGGCTTATAGTTTTTGCCTCCGAACCTTTTACCTCAAGGATAATATCAGCAATAATAGTTTATGATAACTTACATCCAATTGGATATATATATATATATATATATATATATATATATATATATATATCAGGATCTTTCCAACACAATGTGCTTGCCAAAGGATAAAGTGTAAAAAGGGAAGGTGAAGATCACCGTGACTCTTGCATAAGACATAAGACAAAAATAAAAGATAGGCCCTTCGCAGAGGGAAGCAGAGGTTGTCATGTGCTTTTATGGTTGGATGCACAAAATCTTAATGTGAAATAATGTCACTTTATATTTCCACTTGTGATATGGACCTTTATTATGCAGTCTGTCGCTTTTATTACTTCCATATCACAAGATCGTATAAAGCTTATTTTTTCTCCACACTAATAGATCATACATATTTAGAGAGCAATTTTTATTGCTTGCAACAATGACAACTTACTTGAAGGATCTTACTCAATCCATAGGTAGGTATGGTGGACACTCATGGCAAAACTGGGTTGAAGGATATTTGGAAGCACAAGTATTATCTCTACTTGGTGCAAAGAATTTGGCTAGCATGAGGGGGGAAAGCAAGCTCAACATGTTGGACGATCCATAACAATATACTTTATTTCGGATATAAGAAAACGTAACCCATTACGTTGTCTTCCTTGTCCAACATCAACTTTATAGCATGTCATATTTTAGTGAGTGCTCACAACCATAAAAGATGTCCAAGATAGTATATTTATATGTGAGAACCTCTCTTTCTTTATTACTTCCTATTAATTGCAACGATGACAAAAACTATGTTTGTCAACTCTCAACAACTTTTATTCATCATACTCTTTATATGTGAAGTCATTACTCTCCATAAGATCAATACGACACTACTAGGAAAATGCTTATACATAGAATTTTAGCAGTAGCGCCTGTTTGGAAGCCCACGCTACTGGTATGTACCAGTAGAGCCAGCCAAAACGAGCGCTACTGCTACTGCATAGCAACAACGCTGGTTGGCACGGGCCGCGCTGCTGTTTAGCGGGCCGCCGTGCTAAAAGGGCAGGCTACTTAGCTGTAGTGTGTGATGTGCCTCGGCGCTACAGCTAGTGGGCTTAGCAGGAGCGCTGGCCCATTACCCGTGCTGCTGCTAAGCCCACTCCCTCCCCCGCGAGCCAGCCGGCCTGCTCCCGCCCCAGGCCTCATCACTCAGCTCACTCACACACTCCACACTCCTTCCTCAATCCCCCGCGCGCCGCTGTCGACCCCTGCACGCCTCCGTCCCCCGCGCCGGCCCTCCTCCCTGCGTCGGCCTCCCTCGCGTGCGCCGGCCCCTCCTCCCCGCCGACCGCCCTCCCCCGCGCCGGCCTCCTCCCCTGCCGGCCGCCCCAGCCCCCGCGCTAGCTCTCCTCCCCCCCCCCCCCGCCCCGCCCTGCGTCGGCCCTCCTCCCATGCCGGCCACCCCCTCGCGCCGGCCCTCCTCCACCGAGAGGTACATCCTCCTCCCTCCTTCCTCCTCCCTAGTTTCTTTTGAACCCTAGCTAGTTGAAAAATTTAGGTTTTTAATCTTAATATTTTAATCTTAGGAAAATGTAGTATGAAACCTAGCTAGTTAATCTTAGGATAATGTAGTATGAATCTTAGTATAATGTAGGTTTTTAATCTTAGTTGTTTAATCTTAGGTGTTTAATCTTAGTTGTTTAATCTTAGGATAATGTAGTATGAATCTTAGGATAGTGTAGGTTTTTAATCTTAGTTGTTTAATCTTAGGTGTTTAATCTTAGTTTTTTAATCTTAGGATAATTTAGTATGAACCCTAGCTAGTTAATCTTAGGATCATATTTTGAACTATCACATTTGTTGTTCTTTTTTTTAGTAAAAACAATTATTCCTGGTATATGCAAATTTGAAGTGGATATTTTGAAGTGGACATATGCCATATTTTGAACATGTCACAATCTTAGTTGTTTAACCGAGTGGCCTATGTTTTGCCAGAATTTTGATTCGTCCTTGTTCCGGTAAATTTCAGGCACTCGATATATCTTGCTTTTAGCAAAGGTCATGCCGAATTTTGCTAAGTGTTTATTAGTTTTGTTTTCATAATTAAGCATTTTTTTCACGACGTCGACGATGCCTATCCCGCATCCTCGTCGTCGACTCGGCGGAGGAGGCCTGCTTCAGCAAAGGGGCCATGTCCGGGACTGGGCTCCGCCGGGCTGGTACTGGGTTGTGCTACCTTTCGATGAGCGCAGCTTAGTGAGGAGCCAGCCCGTCATCGACCCAGAGCGTCTTTGGTGGCGGTCACGTGGGCCTGCATCGGTGCAGAGGCTTGAGTCCCCCACGCAGGTGGTACAACACCGTGTCACGGAGGAGGACACACACGTCCATCGCTACATGGTTGCGTTGGCAGACGGCAGGTTCTCCAATACCTGGCAGATTCTTCAAGGATCTCACCGGAGCTATTATCATGTGATGGTTCCTTCTCTTTGGGTGTCCACCGCCCGTGGACCACTGAACCTAGAGGAGCTATTACACGAGATGCATTTGATAGGACATTATTAATTAACCATTATTCGAGATGTATTAGTGATATTATATGATGATCTTTGCTACAAACTACTATATATGTATTCGATGATGGATTATTAATTACCTATTAGTTATTTTCTTATTGAATGCATGCTAATTTGAATGGAGTAATTTGTTTTATCTCTATTATGATTTAGTTTTGCTTATTGAATGCACGTCTGTTTCAACAATGAACATATAGGAAATGTCTGATGACCAAAGGGAATTCGCTATGTGTGAGTACTGCGAAGATGGGCGCGGTCTGTGCGACATGCCTCACCTGGTAGAAGGTCGGCGCTTCAGCATCAAGCTCCAGGAGACCTTTGATATTGAAACGGTCAGCATCAAGCTCCAGGAGACCTTTTACAATTCTACTAGCTTATCCCATGCCATGCAAGACGCTATGTCTTGGAGAAGATGGGTTTTGAAGATCATGAAAGCATGCAGACAAAGATAATTCACCTAAGGACCCATCATGGTTATGATTTTGCGGTAAATCTATACAATTATGTGAACTCATCCAATTTTGGTTGCCTCAATTGGGAAGCACTTTGCAAGGCGTATGATTTTCATGAGGGTATGCTTCTCACCTTAGATCTTGCTGATCCTGACTTCGACGAAAAGAATATGACCATTTGGGTCCTTGTTGACACGCTTCCAGTTCTACCGCTGTGTGAGTTTCTCAAACATATTTATTAAGTAATTTATATTGTTTATTTCAAAATAGTTGACAACTTATTTCCATTGACAGCTTATTTTCATTCTTCAAAAAATGTACGGAAGATGGTAGACAGAACCTACTACTACAATGATGAAGCACAATTAACTTATAAGGAGAAAGATGGTCTTATCGCATTTTTAACTGATCTTGAGAATTATAATAGCTATTATCAAATTCCTCAAAATTATGGTCAATATGTGCCACTAGTGCACGCAGTATGCTACGGTAACATCAATGGAGATAACATGGTAAGATTTTCTACTATTACGACATCCATGCATCTTTTGCATAAATTCTTCTAAAACTAAACTACATTGCTAACTACAAAGTTATTACTATGTTTTAGAACAGAAAATCCTGATGGATTGTGTGCCTCATCTGATGTTGCCGAGAGGTCGCGTTGATGATATGAGCTTACGGCCACCACGGCCAGGTCAGCCACAATATCCACATCACTCCTGTCCATAACGTATTTCTAAAAGCGAGGAAGCCATGATAATAAATTTTTGGAAAAAATGTTTCGACCATCGTAGAGAGCTACTTGGAAGCAACATTGTGCATAGGCCAAGACTTGGAGACAGGATGATCTCCGTTCTTCATTATGGAGAGTCAATTTTCCTTAATGGAGAGTCAATGCCTATCTTATTTTATTATATTTTACCTAAGAGAGGGTAGAGTAGGTCCTATGAGAGGAGTAGGTCCTAGGTAGAATGTGTTATTATGTGCTACAATGTGTTAGAGTTGATGATGATGAGGAGGAATTGTGATTATGACTAGTGACCAACTTGTTATATGATGTCTCATTGACGAACATTGTTTGGTGGTGATGACTAGTGGTAATAAATATGCTATTTAAACAGACTAGTTCATGATGAGTTGTTATTATATAAAAGATATATCTGTTTAAACATGTACATCGTCAAAATGCGAAAAAACATAAATTTTAGGAGTGGCGCGGGCCAAAATATTACCAGCAGCGCTCATTTACTAGTAGCGCTTTCCAGAGGCGCACTACTAGTATCTGAACATACCAGTAGCGTTGTCCTAAACAAGCGCTACTGCAACAAAATAGCTGTAGCGCCGTAGCAGTAGCGCGGGCGCTCGCGCTACTTGTAGCTCAAAAACTAGCGCTACTGGTAAGGTTTTCCCTAGTAGTGCGATCTCTTTATTTCTTTTTATTCTTTCTTTTTTCTTTTATTCCCTCAAGATCATAGCAAGATAAAAAAGCCCTTGACTCAAAACTAATCTTCATTATATATAGCTCACAGACTTGATTACATAGAGGAATCATAAAGCAAAACTCAAAACTAGATCACACTAAAAACTTTATTCTACCAGATCAAGATATTACCAAAAGGATCGAACTAAGAAAAATGGTAAAGATAGGAGTGTGATGGTGATATTTTTGGCGATGATGCCCCTTAGGATATGATTCTCTTCCTCGAGCTTATTGACTTGCTGCTTGAGATCCATTATTTCCTTACAGAGCTTACCCATGACGATTAAAGCTCCTTTCACCCATGGATGCTGCATAGCTGCGGGAGAACAAGTAACACTCTTTTTCATATTTTCATAAGAAAGGGATCTAGCATTGGAAGCGATGGCCGAATTTGGAATTGCTGAGCTCTAGAGTTCCTCCATCATAAATCTGGCTTGGAGACGAGAGGTAACTTCTTGATCTTCCTCCATGGCATCTATCCTTTTCAAGTCGGCCTCCATATCTTCCTCAGTTGATGGCCCAAAGTGATCGACATCGCTATTTGCTTTTGGCCACGGTGTCGGGTGAGATACCCGGCTCTCCCTGACTGTTGAGAAGACATCTTGATCTAATCTGCGGAAGAAACAACTCAAAACAAAAACAGAGGATTTTGTCATGGTATGGTGGTCAAAACCTTTGGGGGATTATATATTGATTTTTTACCGACCAAAAGAAGTATCATGCAAGAAAACGGAGTCTGGAGGGCACACGAGGTGTCCACGAGGCAGGGGGCGTGCCCAGGGGGGTAGGGGGCGCCCTCCACCCTCGTGGATGCCTAGTGTCCCTTTCGGACTACTTCTTATTTTCCTATTTTACTAAATATTCCAAAACAGATAAAAATTGCTGTTAGAACTATTTTGGAGTCAGTTTACTTACCGTGCCACATACCTATTCCTTTTTGGGGTCTGAAACATTTTGGAAAGTGTCCCTTATGTATTCCTCCGGGGTTACGGTTTCAATAACATTGGTTTCAACATTTATGAGATATAATGTTTGATTCTTTGACTGTTCACCACCTTTGGATTTGTTCCTTCGAAGTTGTTGATTTTTATGGCACTGGAATGATAGACCTCCTCGATAACGTAAGGGCCTTCCCATTGGAGAGAAGTTTTCATGCGAAAAATCTTAAACGAGAGTTGTATAGCAAAACATAATCACCTACATTAAACTCACGCTTTTTTATCCTTTTGTCATGCCATCTTTTAACTTTTTCTTTAAATAGTTTGGCATTCTCATAAGCTTGGGTTCTCCACTCATCAAGTGAGCTAATGTCAAATAGCCTCTTCTCACTGGCAAGTTTGAAATCATAATTGAGCTCTTTAATGGCCCAATATGCCTTATGTTCTAGTTCGAGAGGTAAGTGACATGCTTTTTCATAAACCATTTTATATGGAGACATACCCATAGGATTGTTATATGCAGTTCTATAGGCCCATAACGCATCATCAAGTTTCTTGGACCAATTCTTTCTAGATCTATTAACAGTCTTTTGCAAAATTGATTTAATCTCTCTATTACTCAGTTCTACTTGACCAATAGACTGTGGGTGGTATGGAGATGCGATTCTATGATTAACATCATACTTAGCAAGCATTTTACGAAAAGCACCATGAATAAAATGTGAACCACCATCAGTCATTAGGTATCTAGGGACTCCAAACCTCGGAAAAATAACTTCTTTCAGCATCTTAATAGAGGTGTTATGATCAGCACTAGTAGTTGGAATATCTTCTACCCACTTAGTAACATAATCAACAACAACTAAAATATGTATATACCCATAAGAGGAAGGAAACGGTCCCATATAATCAAAGCCCCAAACATGAAATGGTTCAATAACAAGTGAATACTTCATAGGCATTTCATGACGTCTACTAATATTACCAATTCTTTGACATTCATCACAAGACAAGACAAACTTATGTGCAGTTCTATCTCCAGTGTGGTGTCCTCCATAAGCCTCGCAGTGACACTTGCGTAGGATCTGTTCCTGTTCATGCTCAGGTACACAACGTCTAATAACACCATCTAATCCTTCTTTATAAAGGTGTGGATCATCCCAAAAGTAATGTCTTAAATCATAGAAAAACTTTTTATTTTGCTGGTATGTGAAACTAGGTGGTATAAATTTAGCGACAATGTAATTAGCATAATCAGCATACCATGGAGCAGTATGAGAAGCATTTATGACAGCCAATTGTTCATCGGAAATCTATCATCAATAGGGAGTGGGTCATCAAGAACATTTTCTAACCTAGACAAGTTGTCTGCAACAGGGTTCTCAGCTCCCTTTCTATCAATGATATGCAAATCAAATTCTTGTAGTAGGAGAACCCATCTAATAAGTCTAGGTTTAGCATCTTTCTTTTCCATAAGATATTTAATAGCAGCATGATCAGTGTGAACAGTTACTTTAGAGTCAACAATGTAAGGTCTGAACTTATCACAGGCAAATACAACTACTCATTTTTTTCCAGTAGTAGCATAATTTCTCTGGGCACTGTCTAGAGTTTTACTAGCATATTGGATAACATTTAATTTCTTATCAACTCTTTGTCCTAGAACAGCACCTACTGCATAATCACTAGCATCACACATAATTTCAAATGGTAAATTCCAATCAGGTGACTGAACAATAGGTGCAGAAATCAAAGCTTTCTTAAGTATTTCAAATGCTTCTACACAATCATCATCAAAGATAAAAGGAACATCTTTTTGTAAGAGATTAGTCAGAGGCCTAGAAATTTTTGAGAAATCTTTAATGAACCTCCTATAAAAACTGGCATGACTAAGGAAACTTCTTATACCTTTGATGTCCTTGGGACATGGCATCTTTTCAATAGCATCAACTTTAGCTTTATCAACTTCAATACCTCTTTCAGAAATTTTATACCACAAGACAATACCTTCATTAACCATAAAGTGGCACTTCTCCCAATTCAAGACAAGATTAGTTTCTTCACATCTCTGCAAAAATCGATCAAGGTTGCTGAAGCAATCATCAAAAGAAGTTCCATAAATGGAAAAATCATCCAAGAAAACCTCAACAATCTTTTCACGAAAATCAGAGAATATAGCCATCATGCATCTTTGAAAGGTAGCAGGTGCATTACATAAACCAAAAGGCATACGTTTATAAGCAAAGGTACTGAAAGGGCAAGTAAAAAGTGGTTTTTTCTTGATCCTCTTTTGACATAGGTATTTGAGAGAAACCAGAATAGCCATCTAAAAAGCAAAAATGTGTGTGTTTGGATAATCTTTCTAGCATTTGATCAATAAAAGGTAAAGGGTAATGATCCTTTTTAGTAGCTTTATTTAATTTGCGGAAATCAATTACCATCCTATAACTTGTAACAATTGTTTGCGGGATGAATTCATCTTTATCATTAGGAACAACAGTAATACCTCCCTTCTTAGGGACACAATGGACATGACTTACCCACTGACTATCAGCAACAGGACAAATTATACCTGCCTCTAGAAGCTTTAGTATTTCTTTTCTTACCACTTCTTTCATCGTAGGATTTATCCGTCGTTGGTGATCAACAACCGGTTTAGCGTATTTCTCCAATTTTATTTTATGTTGTGATGAAGCCATGTACCTAGGGTAGGGGCACGGGCCTGTCCAAAGAGCCCTACCCTGGGACATCCCTAGGAGAAGTCACCTTTCAATCTACTTGAAGGTATCCCACTCGACGGGTTCAAGACACTCGACCAAGAAGCCATCACTCGACCATGAAGCCAACCACTCGACTACCAGGAGGCCTATAGTCACTCCGCAGGCAAACGGTCAGCTGTTAAGTAGTCTTTATGGTCATTATAGCACTTTATTAGGGGCGTTACCAGTAACGCTCGACCTTAAATGTGCCTTAAAACCCTGCATTACTGAGGGCAGGAGCGGGCCGGCAAACTCTATATAAGCCACCCCCTCCTCAGTGTGAAGGGTTCGCACCCCTGTAATTCACACACGCATAATCCAGTCGATCGCCTCCGGGCTCCGAGACGTAGGGCTATTACTTCTTCCGAGAAGGGACCGAACTCGTAAACCTTGCGTGCTTACAACTTCTCCATAGCTGAGATCTTGCCTCTCCATACTTACCCCCCTATGTCACTGTCAGAGCTAGAACCACGACAGTTGGCGCCCACCGTGGGGCCAGAATCTTAGCGCCTGATTGGAGAAGTTGCGATTTTTCCGATCCCTTTGATCATGGTTTCGTGCGGAGTTTTGGTGGAGGGCCGCGAGATCCGCCTCGGCGCGCTCACGTTCATCACCGACGACTCCACCTAGCTTCAGGAGGCGCCACTCGACATCGACGCGCTCCCCATCCGCGGTGCGACGCATTTCCGTGCATGCGTTCGTGGCGTCCTCCTGCGGGAGCCGTCGACCCAGTATCAGTCGGCCCCCGTATCGTCTCCCCACTCTCTCTCCCACCGGCGCAAGCGCTCCGGTCGGTCGAGACTTCAGAGGTGAGTGAGGCATGCCGTGGTTCGCTAGTCGTCCGCCCCGCAAGTGGCGGCAATCGAGCCCGACAAATCCCTCTGCGGCCTGTTCGACTGGCTCCGCGGAGACCGCATCCGAGTGCGACAGCAGCGACCCAGCGGCTGAGATTCTGGCGGTCGATGGAACACACAGTCCTCCTGGTTTCCCTCGCGCTGATGGAGGCGCGGGTGGGGCCGACCCATCGCATCCCCACGATGAGTATCTCCCCGAACCTCTCACGTCATTACAGCGAGAGCAGCTTCGCCGCCGGAACATGGACGCACTCCGCACTCCTATCGTCGGAGAGACCCCCGAGGCCCGGGCCTTGGAGGACGCGCGCTTGGCTAACTTGGCTGAGCGCACTCGACTGGAGAATCTCCAGCGAGCACTCGACGAGCAAGCGCGTCAGCGGGATCCCGAGTCTAGTCGACGCCAGCTCTTCCCGCCGACGCATGTATACCGAACCCCAGTTTAGAATTTGGCTGCCGCGGCCCGTATAGCAGAATCGATTCAGCCCTCCCAGTCGGAGGCTGGCAGGGGCTTGTTACAGATCAGAGCGTTGCTCCGGGCGGCGGGAAACAAGAATTCCGCTGTTTCTCAGTCGCGGAATAGGATCCACAGTCGATCTGTTGCAATAGATACAGTCCAGTCGGCTCGCAGCCCGAAGTCGCCCCCGAGGCATGAGGGACGTGGTGACCGGCATGATCAGTACAGAAGGAATGAGCAGTATGATCACCGATCCGATCATGATGATCGACGTCGAGTGCCAACCCCTCCCCCGAGGAGTGGGTCATATGCGCCTCGACATCGAGATGACAGGCGCCCTCATAGCGTAGGGCAGAGGATTCCAGTCGACCCCAGGGACCCAGGCTTTAACGCGAGATCTATCCTCATTCAAGGTTTGGTTGACAGGAACAGGGCTCATCGGGAAGGCCAGAACAGAGATGCGCCCGCCAACAGCAGAGTACGTGTTTCAGGGCCAGAGTGTTTCAGTCGAGCCATCAGGGCCGCAGTGATTCCTCCCAACTTTCGGTTGGCGACTGGAGTCAGCAAGTTCACCGGTGAGTCTAAGCCTGACACTTGGCTCGAAGATTACCGAGTGGCTATACAGATTGGCGGTGGCAATGATGAGGTGGCCATGAAGCATTTGCCTCTCCTGTTAGAGGGCTCGGCCAGAGCATGGCTGAATCAGTTAGCACCCAGCAACATCTACACTTGGGAGGATCTCTCTCGAGTGTTTTTCACAACCTTTGAGGGACATGCAAGCGACCCGCAGGCCTTACAGAATTGCGGTCTTGCGTGCAGAAGCCGAGTGAAACTCTGAGGGATTACATCCAGAGGTGGATCACTTTGCATCACACACTTGAGAATGTACTGGATCACCAAGCAGTTTGTGCCTTTAAAGAAGGCGTCAAGAACAGAGAGTTGAACCTGAAGTTCGGTCGGACCAGAGAAATGTCCCTGAATCGGATGATGGAAATTGCCACCAAATACGCTAACGGAGAAGATGAAGATCGACTCCGGAGTGGCAAGCAGAAAGCAGTCGCCCAGGAAACCGGAGGCAATTCCAGTCAGAAGCAGAAGCGGAAGGCCGAGCCAGCCGCCCCTGGGGAGGCCCTGGCCGTAACCCAGGGAAATTTCAAGGGAAAACCCAAAGGCCCCTGGAAGCCCAAGAAAGTCAAGGATCAAGATGGAAATGATGTTTTGGATCTGCCATGTCACATCCACACCAAGAAAGATGAAGAGGGTAATTTTATTTACCCAAAGCATACCACTCGACAATGCCGGCTCCTGATCCAGTAGTTTCAGGGCAAACAGCCCAAAGATAAGGAAAAAGAGTCGGACAGAGTTGAGGACAAGGAAGATAGCGACGATGGATACCCCCAAATCAATTCCACCCTGATGATTTTTGCTGATGTCGAAAGCAAAAGTCTACTGAAAGTCATTAACCGTGAGGTGAATATGGTTGCTCCGGCGACACCCAGTTATCTGAAGTGGTCTCAGACTGCCATCACATTCGACCAGTCCGATCACCCTACGCACATTGCCACCCCTGGGAGGCAAGCTTTGGTGGTCGACCCAGTTGTCGAAGGCACTCGACTGACCAAAGTCCTGATGGATGGTGGCAGTGGCCTGAACATATTGTATGCTGAAACATTGAAAGGGATGGGCATTCCGATGTCCAGGCTCAGTGCCAGCAACATGAGCTTCCATGGAGTCATTCCTGGAAAGAAAGCCGAGTCACTCGGCCAGATTGCTCTCGACGTGGTTTTCGGTGATTCAAAGAATTACCGCAATGAAAAGTTGACATTTGAGGTTGTGGACTTCCAAAGTGCTTATCATGCTATTCTGGGCCGGCCAGCTTATGCACGCTTCATGGCTCGACCGTGCTACGTGTATCTCAAGTTGAAGATGCCCGGCCCCAAAGGTGTGATCACCGTTACAGGCAATCGGAAGAAAGCAGAGGAGTGTTTTCAGAAAGGATCAAAGATCGCTGATGCTCAGATGTCAGTAGTCGAACTGCAAGAGTACCAGAAGACTGCTGATCCGAGTGAATTGCTGCGAGCCAAGAAGCCAGCTTCAGAATCAGCTTTTCAGTCATTCGGTGAAACTAAGCCAGTTCACATTCACCCGACCGACCCCAATGCCGCCCCGACTCACATCTCAACGACGCTCGACTCCAAATAGGAAGAAGCGCTCATCCAGTTCCTCCATGAGAACTGGGACATCTTCGCATGGAAGCCTTCTGACATGCCTGGAGTTCCCAGGGGGCTGGCTGAGCACCGTCTACGAGTCGACCCGAAGTTCAAGCCTGTGAAAGAACATCTTCGACGGTCCGCCGTCCAAAAGAGGAAAGCTATTGGCGAGGAGGTGGCTCGGCTCTTAGCAGCGGAGTTCATCCGAGAGATTTACCACTCCGAGTGGCTCGCCAATGTTGTCATGGTCCCCAAGAAGGACAAGTCCCTTCGCATGTGCATTGACTTTAAACACATCAATCGGGCCTGCCCGAAAGATCATTTCCCTCTCCCCCGCATCGACCAGGTAGTGGACTCGACCGCGGGGTGTGAGCGTTTGTCTTTTCTAGATGCTTATTCAGGGTACCATCAGATCCGTCTGTATGGACCCGACGAGATCAAAACGGCTTTCATCACCCCATTTGGGTGCTTCTGTTATGTCACCATGCCCTTCGGCCTCAAGAATGCTGGAGCCACGTTCATGAAGATGATTCAGAAGTGTTTGCTCACTCAGATCAGTCCGAACATAGAAGCATACATGGACGATATTGTGGTTAAGTCACGGAAAGGTTCCGACCGACTGACTAACCTTGCCGAAACCTTTGCTAACCTCAGGGGATACGATATCAAGCTCAATCCATCAAAGTGCACATTTGGAGTTCCAGGTGGAAAGTTACTCGGTTTTCTCGTTTCTGAACGAGGAATCGACGCCAATCCCGAGAAAGTTGGCACCATACTCCGGATGAAGCGCCCTGTGCGTGTACACGATGTCCAGAAGCTTACAGGTTGCTTGGCCGCTCTAAGTCGATTCATTTCTCGTCTCGGTGAAAAGGCGTTACCTCTTTACCGACTGATGAAGAAGTCTGACAAGTTCGAGTGGACTCCAGAAGCTGACGCAGCATTTGCAGAGCTCAAAGCTCTACTCTCCACCCAGCCGGTGCTTGCTGCCCCAATCAGTAAAGAGCCTCTGCTCCTTTACATTGCGGCCATGGGACAAGTTGTCAGTACAGTACTTACGGTCGAGCGAGAAGAAGAAGGAAAGGCCTTCAGAGTTCAGTGCCCAGTATATTATGTGTCTAAAGTTTTGACTCCTTCGAAGCAAAGATATCCCCATTACCAGAAGCTCGTATATGGGATTTACATGACCATGAAGAAGGTTGCACACTACTTCTCTGACCATTCCATTATAGTCGTCAGCGACGCTCCACTATTAGAGATTTTGCACAACAGAGATGCAACTAGTCGAGTGGCTAAGTGGGCGATTGAACTCCTTCCCCTAGATATCAAGTTTGAAGCAAAGAAGGCTATCAAGTCCCAAGCAATTGCAGATTTCGTCGCCGAGTGGATTGAACAGCAACTTCCGACTCAAGTTCACTCGGAGCACTGGACCATGTTCTTCGATGGATCTAAGATGATGAATGGTTCCGGTGCTAGGGTAGTATTGGTCTCCCCCCGAGGAGATAAGCTCAGATATGTTCTCCAGATTCACTTCGATTCCTCCAATAATGAAGCAGAATATGAAGCACTCTTGCATGGGTTGCGCATGGCCATTTCACTCGGCGTCCGGCGCCTCATGGTCTATGGCAACTCAGATTTGGTGGTTAATCAGGTGATGAAGGAGTGGGATGTCAGAAGCCCAGCTATGATTGGCTACTGCAACGCAGTACGAAAACTAGAAAAGAAATTCGAGGGGTTAGAGCTTCATCACATCCCCCGACTGAAAAATCAATCAGCTGATGATCTGGCAAAGATAGGCTCCAAGAGAGAAGCCATTCCCAGCAGTGTGTTTTTGGAGCACATCCGCTCGCCGTCAGTCCAGGAGGATCCTTTTACAGAAGAAGCCCCGCAACCGAAAAGTGCCACAGATCCGACTGAAGTCGAAATTCCCGCTGTGGTCAACCTGGTCATGGAGGTCTTGGCAATCACTTCCGACTGGACGATACCATACATCGCGTATATCTTGAGGAAAGAACTTCCAGAGGACGAAGAAGAGGCTCGACGGATCGTCCGTCGATCCAAAGCTTTCACAGTCATAAAGGGACAGTTGTATAGGGAAAGCGCGACTGGAATCGGTCAGAAGTGCATAACACCAGAAGAGGGTCAGATGATCCTTTATGATATCCACTCGGGGACCTGTGGTCACCATGCGTCCTCTCGGACCATTGTGGCTAAAGCATACCGAGCAGGATTTTACTGGCCAAGAGCAAATGAGATGGCAAAAGAGATAGTCGACAAGTGTGGAGGTTGCCAGTTCTACTCCAACATGTCACACAAGCCTGCATCAGCCCTGAAGACCATTCCACTCGTCTGGCCCTTTGCTGTCTGGGGACTGGACATGGTCGGTCCACTGAGAACAGGCAGGAGCGGATTCACGCATGTGCTTGTGGCAGTCGACAAGTTCACCAAATGGATTGAAGCCAAGCCTATCAAAAATCTTGATGCCAGCACTGCTATCGGTTTCATCAGAGAGTTGATATTCAGATATAGGGTCCCGCATAGCATCATCACTGACAATGGGTCAAACTTCGATTCAGACAAGTTTAGAGCTTTTTGCGCCTCTCAAGGCACACGAGTCAACTACGCGTCGGTCGCGCATCCTTAGTCGAATGGACAAGCTGAAAGAGCAAATGGTCTGATTCTCAAAGGATTGAAGCCTCGATTGATGCGTGATCTCAAGCACGCAGCAGGCGCTTGGGTCGACGAACTTCCGTCGGTTTTGTGGGGGCTGAGGACCACCCCGAACCAGTCGACCGGAAGAACACCATTTTTTCTGGTTTACGGAGCCGAAGCCGTCCTGCCGAGTGATCTACTTCACAACGCCCCCAGAGTCGAGCTTTATGACGAAGACGAAGCAGAGCAAGCCCGGCAAGACGCAGTCGACCTCCTAGAGGAGGAGAGGGAAATGGGTATGATAAGATCGACCATCTATCAGCAAGACTTGCGTCGATTCCATGCCAGAAATGTGAAGAGCCGAGCCTTCCAGGAAGGAGATTTGGTCCTCTGAGTGGATCAACAGAAACCACACAAACTTGCTCCTACTTGGGAAGGCCCCTTCATCATCACCAGAGTCCTCCACAATGGAGCATATCACCTCTACAATGTTGATCACCAGATCGACGAGCCACGAGCTTGGAATGCGGAACTGCTCCGCCTCTTTTACACTTGAGTTCTCCCTTGGACGAGATGTAATAAGAAAAAATTTCTACAGTTCATTTTTACCAAAGACAAGAGTGTCCCAATAATTGTTGTCACTCTTGTTTGCATACGAAATCCCCTAGTGGGTGACTTAGCTGCGAATCCGTTTCGCCTAAGTTTGAAAAATCCTACCGAGTGGAGAGCAATCCTCCCACTCGGGGGCTTAGCTGCAGTCCGGTACTCGCCTAAGTTCTCCCACTTAGAGGCTTAGCTGCAGTCAGGCACTCGCCTAAGTTTGAAAAAATCCTACCGAGTGGAGATCAATCCTCCCACTCGGGGGCTTAGCTGCAGTCCAGTACTCGCCTAAGTTCTCCCACTTAGAGACTTAGCTGCAGTCAGGCACTCGCCTAAGTTTGAAAAAATCCTACCGAGTGGAGAGCAATCCTCCACTCGGGGGCTTAGCTGCAGTCCAGTACTCGCCTAAGTTCTCCCACTTAGAGACTTAGCTGCAGTCAGGCACTCGCCTAAGTTTGAAAAAATCCTACCGAGTGGAGAGCAATCCTCCCACTCGGGGGCTTAGCTGCAGTCCAACCACTCGCCTAACTATTTGAAAATCCTACCGAGTGGAGAGCAAACCTCCCACTCGGAGGCTTAGCTGCAGCCCAGCGCTCGCCTAAGTATATAAAAATCCTACCGAGTAGAGAGCAAACCTCCCACTCGGGGGCTTAGCTACAGTCCAAGCACTCGCCTAAGTGATTAGAAATCCTACCGAGTGGCGAGCCAGACTCCCACTCGGGGGCTTAGCTGCAGCCCAGTGCTCGCCTAAGTGTTTAAAAATCCTATCGAGTGGAGAGCAAACCTCCCACTCGGGGGCTTAGCTGCAGCCCAGTGCTCGCCTAAGTGTTTAAAAATCCTACCGAGTGGAGTGCAAACCTCCCACTCGGGGGCTTAGCTACGGCCCAGTGCTCGCCTAAGTGTTTAAAAATCCTACCGAGTGGAGAGCAAACCTCCCACTCGGGGGCTTAGCTGCAGCCCAGCGCTCGCCTAAGTGTTTAAAAATCCTACCGAGTGAAGAGAAAACCTCTCACTCGAAGGCTTAGCTGTAGCCCAGTGCTCGCCTAAGTACAGGACACAACCCAATCCGCAAGTCGACTGCTACCTTCTCCTTCGGAGCTGCGCCGCAAATACAAGGTTATTCCGAGTGAAGATCAAGTTCCACTCGACGAATCAAACCATGAAGATATTCAACGAGAAATCAAGATCAGATAAAGCCTAAAAGGTCCTAGACCTCAGATCAAAGTACTCGAGCCCTCGGCTCGGCGGAGTTTAACAGTACAAATCCACTCGGCATTCCGAGGCAAATTTAAAGTGAAGCATAAAAGTTTTTCATTCCTCAGGAGGAGGACTGGAAGGGGCGACGAACTCGTCCAAGTCGATCCCGTCTGCAATACGAGTGGCAGCAGCAATGAAAGTCTCCATGAAGTCTTGAAAGTTGCGCTTCCTGGTATTGGCAACTTGGATGGCGGCCAACTTTTCTTCTCACGCCTCCTTGAAATGGACGCGGACCAGAGATAGAGCGACATTAGCACCACATCTAGCAGAAGATTTCTTCCATTCCGCCACTCGACCCGGGACTTCATCCAGTCGGACCATCAGGGACTTGAGGTCGTTCTGAAGCGTCGTTCCAGGCCAGAGTGATGTGTCGATCCGCGACATCGCAACCTTCAGCCGAGCAAGATAATCAACAACGCTGGTAACACGAGACTCCAGTCGGAGCACGTTCATAGCAGCCTCGTCCTTCACGAGAGAATTGGCGGGATCCAAGCCTGGCTCCACTCGACTGGTTTCCTCTTCGAAGCTCTGGCAGAATTCTGCAAACACGATTCAAGAATAAGACAGTGGCCTTACGCGGGCTCGGTAACTACAAGACATCCGGGTTGGAATAATTACCTTCGAGCATGACGAACGGCTTCTTGGCAAGTCCACCGAGATAAGCCTCCAGATCTTTTACCTTCCCCTCCAGCTCACCCGCCTTGTCATGCAGAGCCATCTTTTCTTTCTTCAGTCGACTGGACTCTCGATTAGCTGTCTCGAGAGCAGTTTTCAGTCTGGAGTTCTCCTATTCAAGAGTTTCGACCGAAGCCAGTTTCTCTTCTGCGAGCTTCGTTTTGCTCGAGGCCTCCTTCTGTGCCTCTGCAAGATCTTGATCCTTCTTCTTGAGAGCTTCCTCCAGTTTATCTGCGGCGCGTCGAGTGGAACCAACATCAAGAATGGACAAGAAAGAAAAGCCACCCGTTAAGAATGTAGAACCTCACCAGCCATACCTTTTGCTTCTTCTTGCGCCTTCTTCAAATTCTCCTGAGCAAGCTTCAAGTTAAGGTTGAGTTGGATCTGCTGATTCTCCATCTCAGTATAGCAAGCTACAAGTTCACAAGATTTCTGTAAAAAGAAAAATCAGTCGTCAGACGTCCAAGACAAGTTGCTTCCGAGCAACCAAGAGACAATGATGACGTTTCTAAGACTACAGCCAAATCAAGAACATTCGACAGTAGTCTCGGGGACTACACCCAGTGGGTGCACTCAGCGTGCCCCCACTGTAAAAAAAAGAGTCGATTGCCCGCAGTCGACCGGATACAGTCCCACTCGACATGGCCTGACCAGACCGAGTGAAGAAATACAGCTACAGCAACACAATATAAAGACTACAGTCGACTGCCAACAGTCCACCGTAGTCTCGGGGACTACACCCAGTGGGTGCACTTAGCGTGCCCCCACTCGTCCAAGAATTGACAGACACACCCAGCGGGTGTACAGATACAAAGATCTTCGGAAAAGAGATCCTTACAACAGCATATCATAACAAACCAAGTGTTGAGTCGACTGACCTGGACATTGCTCTGAAGAGCCGAGCTCGCGTCATAAGCTGTTTGGCTGGCCTCCCGAGCCACCTTCACTTTCTCCATCATGATCCCCGCCTGGCGTATAGCCTCTTTTGCAGCAGCCGCTTGGTCCTCAGGGATGGGGTACGCGGCAAAAAGCGAAGACGGATCCACAGTCGACGTCGAGGGCCACACACTCGCCAGAGGAATGGCGAAGGTCACAGAAGCCCGAGTGGTGTCACCACCATCCCGAGCTACGGCCTCAGACGCCAGAGCGGATTGGGGGGTCTTGTCAGCCGACGCCCTCTTGTGCCTCCTCACTCTCAATGGATCGTTGTCATCGTCATCCGGGAGGTCGATAACATGAGGAGGGGCTACAAGGGAAACACTCAATCGACCAGGGTTGCAATAAATGTTTAGTCGACTCAAAGCGGAACGTCAGTAATCATACCAGGGTTGGAGGTAACAGCATCCTCCATCTCTTGGTCGTCGTCCTTGGCGGAGATCTCAGAGGTAGCAGCACTGCAAGCCTCGAAAGTCAGTCGGTTGGCTCAATGGATCGACCAAGGATCCGTCCACGGTCGACAAAGGAAAACAAGTTTTATTATTACCCAGAAATGGTGGGGACGGCCATCTTCATCTTGGGCAGAGCCTTGGGCGGCTTGGACGGCGCTGCGCGTGGGTGCTTGGGAGCCTTTCCAGTCGGCGTAGGAGAAGAGGTCCGAGGGCGTTTCGACGACTGCCCAACAGGAGCAGTCGCCCTACCACGCTCCCACGCTGGAACATCAAGTGTTGATGGTGAATAAAACCACTAAGTTCAAGAAGGGCAAGGGTAAAAAGAACTTCAAGAAGGACGGCAAGGAAGTTGCTGCGCCCGGCAAGCAAACTACCGGGAAGAAGCCAAAGAATGGACCAAAGCCCGAGACTGAGTGCTTTTATTGCAAAGGGAAGGGTCACTAGAAGCGGAACTGCCCCAAATACTTAGCGGACAAGAAGGTCGGCAACACCAAAGGTATATTTGATATACATGTAATTGATGTGTACCTTACCAGTACTCGTAGTAACTCCTGGGTATTTGATACCGGTGCCGTTTCTCATATTTGTAACTCACAGCAGGAGCTGCGGAATAAACGGAGACTGGCGAAGGACGAGGTGACGATGCGCGTCGGGAATGGTTCCAAGGTCGATGTGATCGCCGTCGGCACGCTACCGCTACATTTGCCTACGGGATTAGTTATAAACCTCAATAATTGTTATTTAGTGCCAAGTTTGAGCATGAACATTGTATCAGGATCTCGTTTAATACGAGATGGCTACTCATTTAAATCCGAGAATAATGGTTGTTCTATTTATGTGAGAGATATGTTTTATGGTCATGCTCCGATGGTCAATGGTTTATTCTTAATGAATCTCGAACATAATATTACACATATTCATAGTGTGAATACCAAAAGATGTAAGGTTGATAATGATAGTCCCACATACTTGTGGCACTGCCGCCTTGGTCACATAGGCGTCAAACGCATGAAGAAGCTCCATGCTGATGGAATTTTAGAGTCTCTTGATTATGAATCATTTGACACGTGCGAACCATGCCTCATGGGTAAAATGACCAAGACTCCGTTCTCAGGAACAATGGAGCGAGCTACCAACTTATTGGAAATCATACATACTGATGTGTGCGGTCCAATGAGTGTTGAGGCTCGCGGTGGCTATCGTTATGTTCTCACTCTTACTGATGACTTGAGTAGATATGGGTATATCTACTTAATGAAACACAAGTCTGAAACCTTTGAAAAGTTCAAAGAATTTCAGAGTGAGGTTGAGAATCAACGTGACAATAAAATCAAGTTTCTACGATCAGATTGTGGAGGAGAATACTTGAGTCACGAATTTGGCACACACTTAAGAAAATGTGGAATCATTTCACAACTCACGCCGCCTGGAACACCTCAGCGTAACAGTGTGTCCGAACGTCGTAATCGCACTCTATTGGATATGGTGCGGTCTATGATGTCTCTTACCGATTTACCGCTATCATTTTGGGGATATGCTCTAGAGACAGCTACATTCACTTTAAATAGGGCTCCGTCTAAATCCATTGAGACGACACCGTATGAATTATGGTTTGGCAAGAAACCTAAGCTGTCGTTTCTAAAAGTTTGGGGATGCGATGCTTATGTCAAGAAACTTCAACCTGAGAAGCTCGAACCCAAGTCGGAAAAATGCGTCTTCATAGGATACCCTAAGGAAACCATTGGGTATACCTTCTACCTAAGATTCGAAGGCAAGATCTTTGTTGCCAAGAACGGACTCTTTCTGGAGAAAGAGTTTCTCTCGAAAGAAGTAAGTGGGAGGAAAGTGGAACTTGATGAAGTATTACCTCTTGAACCGGAGAGTAGCGCAGCTCACGAAAATGTTTCTGTGGTGCCTCCACCGGTTAGAGAGGAGGTTAATGATGATGATCATGAAACTTCAGATCAAGTTACTACTGAACTTCGTAGGTCCACGAGGACACGTTCCGCACCAGAGTGGTACGGCAACCCAGTCCTGGAAATCATGTTGTTAGACAACGGTGAACCTTCGAACTATGAAGAAGCGATGGCGGGCCCAGATTCCAACAAATGGCTTGAAGCCATGAAATCCGAGATAGGATCCATGTATGAAAACAAAGTGTGGACTTTGACAGACTTGCCCGATGATCGGCAAGCGATAGAAAACAAATGGATCTTTAAAAGGAAGACAGACGCGGATGGTAATGTTACCATCTATAAAGCTCGACTTGTCTCTAAGGTTTATCGGCAAGTTCAAGGGGTTGACTACGATGAGACGTTCTCTCCCGTAGCGAAGCTGAAGTCCGTCTGAATCATGTTAGCAATTGCCGCATACTATGATTATGAGATATGGCAAATGGACGTCAAAACGGCATTCCTTAACGGTTATCTTAAGGAAGAACTGTATATGATGCAGCCGGAAGGTTTTGTCGACCCTAAGAATGCTAACAAGGTATGCAAGCTCCAGCGATCCATTTATGGGCTGGTGCAAGCATCTCGGAGTTGGAACATTCGCTTTGATGAGATGATCAAAGCGTTTGGGTTTATGCAGACTTATGGAGAAGCCTGCGTTTACAAGAAAGTGAGTGGGAGCTCTGTAGCATTTCTCATATTATATGTAGATGACATACTTTTGATGGGAAATGATATAGAACTCTTGGACAGCATTAAGGCCTACTTGAATAAGAGTTTTTCAATGAAGGACCTTGGAGAAGCTGCTTATATATTAGGCATCAAGATCTATAGGGATAGATCGAGACGCCTCATAGGTCTTTCACAAAGCACATACCTTGATAAGATTTTGAAGAAGTTCAAAATGGATCAGTCCAAGAAAGGGTTCTTGCCTGTTTTGCAAGGTGTGAAATTGAGCTCGGCTCAATGCCCGACCACGGCAAAAGATAAAGAAGAGATGAGTGTCATCCCCTATGCTTCAGCCATAGGATCTATTATGTATGCCATGCTGTGTACCAGACCTGATGTAAACCTTGCCGTAAGTTTGGTAGGAAGGTACCAAAGTAATCCCGGCAAGGAACATTGGACAGCGGTCAAGAATATCCTGAAGTACCTGAAAAGGACAAAGGACATGTTTCTCATTTATGGAGGTGACGAAGAGCTCGTCGTAAAGGGTTACGTCGACGCTAGCTTCGACACAGATCTGGATGACTCTAAGTCACAAACCGGATACGTGTATATGTTGAATGGTGGAGCAGTAAGCTGGTGCAGTTGCAAGCAGAGCGTCGTGGCGGGATCTACATGTGAAGCGGAGTACATGGCAGCCTCGGAGGCAGCACATGAAGCAATTTGGATGAAGGAGTTCATCACCGACCTAGGAGTCATACCCAATGCGTCGGGGCCGATCAAACTCTTCTGTGACAACACTGGAGCTATTGCACTCGCCAAGGAGCCCAGGTTTCACAAGAAGACCAGGCAGATCAAGCGTCGCTTCAACTCCATTCGTGAAAATGTTCAAGATGGAGACATAGAAATTTGCAAAGTGCATACGGATCTGAATGTCGCAGATCCGTTGACTAAACCTCTCTCGCGAGCAAAACATGATCAACACCAGAACTCTATGGGTGTTCGATTCATCACAATGTAACTAGATTATTGACTCTAGTGCAAGTGGGAGACTGTTGGAAATATGCCCTAGAGGCAATAATAAAAGTATTATTATTATATTTCTTTGTTCATGATAATTGTCTTTATTCATGCTATAACTGTATTATCCGGAAATTGTAATACACGTGTGAATACATAGACCATAATATGTCCCTAGTAAGCCTCTAGTTGACTAGCTTGTTGATCAACAGATAGTCATGGTTTCCTGGCTATGGACATTGGATGTTATTGATAACGGGATCACATCATTAGGAGAATGATGTGATGGACAAGACCCAATCCAAAGCATAGCACAAGATCGTGTAGTTCGTTTGCTAGAGCTTTTCCAATGTCAAGTATCTTTTCCTTTGACCATGAGATCGTGTAACTCCCGGATACCGTAGGAGTGCTTTAGGTGTACCAAACGTCACAACGTAACTGGGTGACTATAAAGGTGCACTACAGGTATCTCCGAAAGTGTCTGTTGGGTTGACACGGATCAAGACTGGGATTTGTCACTCCGTATGACGGAGAGGTATCGCTGGGCCCACTCGGTAATGCATCATCATAATGAGCTCAAAGTGACCAAGTGTCTGGTCACGGGATCATGCATTACGGTACGAGTAAAGTGACTTGCCGGTAACGAGATTGAACGAGGTATTGGGATACCGACGATCGAATCTCGGGCAAGTAACATACCGATTGACAAAGGGAATTGCATACGGGGTTGCTTAAATCCTCGACATCCTGGTTCATCCGATGAGATCATCGTGGAGCATGTGGGAGCCAACATGGGTATCCAGATCCCGCTGTTGGTTATTGACCGGAGAGTCGTCTCGGTCATGTTTGCTTGTCTCCCGAACCCATAGGGTCAACACACTTAAGGTTCGGTGACGCTAAGGTTGTGAAGATATGTATATGCAGTAACCCGAATGTTGTTAGGGGTCCTGGATGAGATCTCGGACGTCACGAGGAGTTCCGGAATGGTCCGGAGGTAAAGAATTATATATAGGAAGTGTTGTTTCGGCCGTCGGGACAAGTTTCGGGGTCACCGGTATTGGACCGGGACCACCGGAAGGGTCCCGGGGGTCCACCGGGTGGGGCCACCCATCCCGGAGGGCCCCATGGGCTAAAGTGGGGGGGGACCAAACCATAGTGGGCTGGTGCACCCCCTAGGCCCACCCCATGCGCCTAGGGTTGAAACCCTAGGGGTGGGGGGGCGCCCCACCTTGGCTTGGGGGCCACTCCAGCCCTGGCCGCCGCCCCCCCTAGGAGATCCAATCTCCTAGGGCCGGCGCCCCCCCCCCCCTAGGGAGCCTATATATATGAGGGGGAGGGAGGGGTCAAGAACACCTTGAGTCCTGGTGCCTCCCTCTCCCCTGCTACACCTCTCTCTCGTAGTATAAGGCGAAGCCCTGCTTCTGTGACGCCCTGCATCCACCACCACGCCGTCGTGCTGCTGGATCTTCCTCAACCTCTTCTTCCCTCTTGCTGGATCAAGAAGAAGGAGACGTTGCGCTGACCGTACGTGTGTTGAACATGGAGGTGCTGTCCGTTCGGCACTAGGATCTTCGGTGATTTGGATCACGTCGTGTACGACTTCCTCATCCCCGTTCATTGAACGCTTCCGCGCGTGATCTACAAAGGTATGTAGATGCAATCCAATCACTCATTGCTAGATGAACTCATAGATGGATCTTGGTGAAACCATAGAAATTTTTTTGTTTTCTGCAACGTTCCCCAACACCTGGTCCACGTCATACGAGTTGTCGAGTGGAATTACCCTCCTGGCTCCTCGGGGGTTGTCCTTGTTTCCTGTGATGCTCGACAGCCACCCCTCCAGCATCTCATTAGTGACCTCCTCCGGGTGGATCCGAGTGGTGTCGTCGAGACCCGAGTACAACCACATCGGGTGGTCACGAGCCTGGAGCGGTTGGATGCGCCTCCGGAGGAAGACCTCTAGCAAATTCATACCCGTCACGCCCTCACGGACAAGCTCAACCACTCGACCGGCTAGCACTTTGACTTGGGCCCTTTCCTCCGGCGCCACTTTCAGAGAAGCAGGTTTTTCAGCTCGGTCGAGTGAGAAAGGGGGGAGACCAGTCGACTGTCCTGGGGTTGCCTGGTCTTCACAGTAGAACCAGGTCGCCTGCCAGCCACGGACCGACTCCGGGAAAGTGATAGATGGAAAACAACTCTTTCCCCTCGTCTGGATCGCCAGGCCCCCGCATAGTTGGATCACCTGCGTCCTTTCATCACTCGACTTGGCCTTCTTGACCGATTGAGAACGGCAGGTAAAGATGTGCTTGAAGAGACCCCAATGGGGGCGGCAACCCAAGAAACCCTCACACATGGAAATGAAAGCAGCAAGGTATACGATGGAGTTGGGAGTGAAATGGTGAAGCTGCGCTCCGAAGAAGTTCAGGAAGCTCCGGAAAAAAGGATGGGCGGCAGAGAAAACCCGCGATCGACATGGGTGGCTAGGAGCACGCACTCACCGTCGCGGGGTTGAGGTTCGATCTCTCTCCCCGGGAGACG